>NC_073303.1:205169046-205231546 GCF_027595985.1 Sorex araneus
CTCCTGGCTCTGCACTGCCAGGAAACACTCTGGCAGTCCTCAAGTGCCCCTCGGGGATGCCAGGGATTAACCCGGGTAGCCATGTGAAGGCAGGTGCCCTCCCAGCTGTGCTATGGCTCTGGCCCAAGGCTCAGCATTCTCTGTTCTTCGTAACCCCACTGGCTCAGCCTGAGACACGAAGGTCAGAACTATTGCATTAAGCAAAGGGTGTTTTATTTCAATAGAGCGAGTTACTTTCTCCTTTCCTTCAACAGCAACTAGCTGATCCTGTGCAGGAGCCAAGCTAAGCCTGCCCCCCACTGCAGGGACACCTCCCCAGGAGTTTCTTGAGCGCCCCTGTCACTTCCTTGTTCCGCAGGCTATAGATGAGGGGGTTGAGCATGGGGGTGATCATGGTATAGAAGGCGGACACCACCTTGTCCTGCTTGGAGGAGTGATAGGCCTGGGGTCGCATGTACGTGATCATCGCGGCCCCGTAGAAGAGAGAGACCACGGCCATGTGGGAGGAGCAGGTGGCGAAGGCCTTCTGCCGGCCTTCCGCAGAGCGCATGCGGAGCACTGTGGCCAGGATGCGCACGTAGGAGGCCGAGATGACAGAGAAGGGCAGCAGCAGCATGAGCACGCAGCAGACGTAAATCATGGTCTCGTAGAGAGACGTGTCGGCACAAGCCAACTTGAGCACGGCTGGGACCTCACAGAAGAAGTGGTCGATCTCCTGGGAGCCGCAGTAGGGGAAGCGCAGGGTGAAGACAGCCTGGATGAGTCCGTCCACCAGGCCAAAGAGCCATGAGCCCACCACCATGAGCCAGCAGACGCGACGGCTCATGATCACCGAGTACCTCAACGGGTTGCCGATGGCCACATAGCGGTCATAGGCCATGAAGGCCAGGAGGAAGCACTCATCGCCCAGAAGGGTGAGGAAGAAGAGGATCTGGAGCCCACAGCCGGTGAAGGAGATGGTACCGCCACCCAGGAGGAAGTCGGCAGCCATCCGAGGCACGATGGTGGAGATGAGCATGAGGTCCATGAGGGACAGCCAGCTGAGGAAGAAGTACATGGGGCTGTGCAGGCGAGCGTCCACGTTGATGAGTAGGATCATGAGCCCGTTGCCAGACAGGGCCACAAGAAACATGAGCATGATGAGCGAGAAGAGGAAGAGGTGGAGTGGCGTGTGGGTGAAGAGGCCCAGGAGGATGAAGTGGGAGATGAGGGTCTGGTTCCCCACCCAGGCCATCGTGCACACAATGCTGTGGTACCACACGGGGCAGATCTGGAAGCAGGAGGTGTGTGTTTAGTGCCACAGCACTGAGGACAAGGCAAGGTGTGATTCTCTTGAAATATAACATCATGGGACCTCCTGCAGCTATCCCCCAAACACAGAAGCCTTCATTTGGAAGGATATATGTTCATTGCCATACTTAGTACACTAGCCGAGATGTGGAAACAGCATGAATGGCCAACTACTGGTGAGTGGATCAAGAAGTTGTGGTCTAAGATATAAAGAGATAGAGTACAGCTGGGAAGAGGAGGAGAAGGAGGAGGAGGAGGAGGAGGAGGAGGAGAAGAAGAAGAAGAAGAAGAAGAAGAAGAAGAAGAAGAAGAAGAAGAAGAAGAAGAAGAAGAAGAAGAAGAAGAAGAAGAAGAAGAAGAAGAAGAAGAAGAAGAAGAAGAAGAAGGAGGAGGAGGAGGAGGAGGAGGAGGAGGAGGAGGAGGAGGAGGAGAGAGGAGGGGGAGGGGGAGGGGAAGGGATTGGGGAGGGGGAGGGGGAGGAAGAGTTGTAGTCTACATACACAATAGAATGCTATTAGAAAGAAGAAAATCATGCAATTTGCCACAATATGGATGGACCTACAGAATATTATTCTGAGTGAAGTCAGAAGGAAAGTGAGAGGTACACCATGATCTTTCTCATAGGTTGAACTTATGATGCATGGTCAGGAAGCAATAAAGGTCCAAAGACAACATAAAGAGAGAACTGATCCACACAACTGAATTCGGGGAGGGGGATTCAGAAAGAGAGGTGTTGGAGAGGGAGGCAGGTACATCAGTGGTGCTGGATGTGATGCCTTATTAATAATATTATAAACCACAGAATCTCAATCAATTAAAAATATTTTAACATGACTTGGATTAGAGGCCAGAGAGATAATACAGGGGTTAAGGCCTTGCAGGTGGCTGATGGCTGAATCCCTGCCACCAAACAATCACCTGATACTGCTGAATGTAATCTTGGAGGATTCTGAGCACTGCTGCTGGAGCCCAGACCACAGGGCCCACGCAGCACCCTCTCCTCAGGTCTTTGCATTGAACCACCTGCCACGTTGGCCAAATATCACCAGGAAATGCTTGAGAGGGCCTCCAAAAAAATTATTCATGAATGGATATGAGTTGGCTTAAAAGAAAAAGCATAATAAAATACCCCTAAGTAAAAAAATTTGGGCCCAGGGAGAAGACCCAAATCATTAGTATACAAGATCCCAGGAATCATGTGGTTTCTGTAGCACTGGCCCGAACAATATGTAGGAAGTAGATAGTCCTGAGTACTGCTGGGTAATGATCCAAAAAGAAAAGAGAAGAAAAAGAATCTGTAGCAAAATTCAGGGCATTTGCTGGCATATTAGTAAAGTGGGTAGGGCCCATGTCTTGCATGCGGTGACTGGGTTCAATTCCGGCACCATATGTGGTCCCCAGAGCCCTAGCAGGAGTGACCCCTGAGCACAGAGTCAGGACTAAGCCCTGGAACACTGCCAGATGTGGCACTTATGTAAGTGAAACTATATGTGACATAAAGGATGTAAAGTTTTCCCCAAAATTAATCTCTAAAATCCATGTGATGTTAATTAAGAGTCCAAATGGATACTTACAATGGGAAATGGCCGTGTGGAAGAGAAGTTTGAGTGCACCAGTACGGTTTATGCTGGACAGAGTGGAGGCAGCTGGAACATGAAACAAAATGGGAAGAGACAACAGGAGAAGTAGAAAATGAGCTGAGGTGGAGGAAAGAAGAAAGAAAGAGAGAAAGAAAAAAAGAAAGGAGGGAGGGAGGAAAAGAGAGAAAGAGAGAGAGACAAAGGAGAAAGAAAGAAAGAAAGAAAGAAAGAAAGAAAGAAAGAAAGAAAGAAAGAAAGAAAGAAAGAAAGAAAGAAAGAAAGAAAGAAAGAAAGAAAGAAAGAAAGAAAGAAAGAAAGAGAAAGAGAGAGAAAAAGAAAGAGAGAGAAAGAAAGAGAGAGAGAGAAGGGAGAAAGGAAGGGGAAGGAAGAGTGGAAGGGAGGGGGAGAAAGAGAGGACATAAAGAAAAAAAACAAGAAAGAGAAGAAATAGAGATAGAGAAAGAGAAAGAGAGAGATTTTGCAATGAAACGGTACATTTACTGACCACAGACTTTGTATGGGTGCTGTGGGCTCCAAGTCTAATCCACTCACATCTGAGCTCAGGTAGTACTTGGGAGCCAGGTGTCAAGGACACTCTCAGCCTGCCCTTCAGGGAGCAAGAGGTAATTCTCATTTGTTTGGTTCAAGCAGGTAGGGCTCCAGAGGGTGATGCTTTGTCCTGCAGGACTACTGGACTATCTACGGTTGATGTTCCATCAGATGCTGGTGATCAGTATTAAGCCCACAAAGAGAAGATGCAGGGCTGAGACGTTCAGACAGAGAAGGGAGCAGAGTGGGGACAGAAAGGCAGCTCGGGAGCAATGCAGGGAGTCTGCTCTGGGAGGTCAGGCAAGGCGCAAAGCCCTCACAGGTCAGTGATCACAGAGCAGGGTTGGAGTTCAAATTATTAGCTTTCAGCCAGTGCTCCCTAACACTTATATCAGCGCAGTGAAGACAAGAATAATCCTCTTACAGGGGCCAAAGTAATACAGCAGGGAGGGCACTTCCTTTGCAGGCTACCAACCCAGGTCCAATCCCTGGCACCCCATGGGGTCCCCCTGAGCTCTGCCAGGAGTGATGCCTGAGTGCAGAGCCAGGAGTAAGCCCTGAAATGGCCCCAATAAATAAATAAATAACCAGAGAGATAGTACAGTGAGCAGGGTGCTTGCCTTACTCCTTGCTCAGTGCTTGACGGTCTTCCAGTGATGTGCAGGAGACACGTGTGCTGAGGACAGCAGTTGTGCCTTCTGCATGCTAAGCAGAAAGTCATTCAATTCAGCTATCTCTCCAGCCTCTGGAAAATGCTCCTTTCAACATTCAGTGCTTTGGAAATCAGAATGTTCTAATGTAAAGGGAACACCACTGGGCAAAGTTAACATTTTTTTCTTTTTTTTTTCTTTTTGGCTTTTGGGGTCACACCCAGCAACGCTCAGGGGTTATTCCTGCTCTGCACTCCGGAATTACTCCTGGTGGTTCTCAAGGGATGCTCTGACCCTTATCAGATGCACTGTTTGCTTTTTTGTTTGCATTAGTACTGGGAAGTGAACCCAGGTCCCCACATGTGCAAAGCATGAACCCTAGTACAGAGTTACATTCCTGTGCCCATCAATTAGCTTTCAACACATGTATGTTTGTTTGTTTGAGTGTCACACCCAGCAATGTTCAGGGTTTCCTCCTGTCTCTGGACTCAGGGTTCATTCCTGTAGGGGCTCTGGGGATCATATAGGGTGGCCAGGATGGAATCCAGGTCAGGCATGAGATAGGCAAGCCCCTCCTTTTAATTAATTGACGAGGTAAATGAATCCTTGCTAGTGAAGGAGGTTGGACACAAACGTAATATAAACTCCTGCTACCAACTGAGATGCAAGTTCCCCTAACAAAGCTTTACTGAGGGCACGGGGGACGTGGCTACATCACGTAGAGCAGGGTGACAGCAAGAGGTTTTCTAAGGCAAGAAGGCTTGTCTGCATCCCTCAGATCAGACTCCCCAGGGCCCTAGGCTGTGTGTAAGAGGTTTTCCTGCTAAAGTGTACCTGAAAATTTGGGGAAAGTCCCTGCAGCAGAGAAGGGCAAAGTCAGGACCCCACCATCCACCCTCCCACGCCTAGCACACACACACAGCTTTCGTGGAAAGAAAGGAATTGCCCTGTGTGACAAGGACACACACATGCCGAAGAGTATTTTCCAAGCTAACAGCAGAGCCCTTAACTTGGAAACAAAATAGTATATGAAGTGGCCAGAGTGATAGTACAGCAGGGAGTGTGCCTGCCTCGCATGGAGCGAACCCAGATTGGATCCCCAGCATCTCATAGGGTATCCCGAGCACCTCCAGGAGTTATCCCTGCGTGATTCCTGAGTGCAGAGCCAGGAATAAGCCCTGAGCATCACCAGGTGTGATCAAAAAACCAAAAAAGTACCCAAGAAAAAAAGGTGTATAGTCAGGTACATCCTAACAGAAATATGCACACACATTCAGAGAGAAAGAGAGAGAGGTAATATAGTATAAACGGGATATGCATATATATGTCTATTTATATAGAGAGATAGAGATATATACAGATATATGTATATAATGTGGGAGGGAAGCAAGCAGAAATTTGTTTCCAATACTTTGAAGCACAACTGGAGAGAGAGGAAATAGGAGGAACAGAAGATTCTACCAAAATCTTACAAAATCTTAAAATAAGATACCAGGAACAATAAACTCTCCTGCCATCCTGCTTCAATTGAAGGGGGATTAGCCACTGTTACATCCTCCTTGATTTCAGAAAACAAGGTATGGTCATTCCTGCATAAAACCTGTGGTCAGGTTCTGAGGAAGGTCCCTTTCCCTCTCTGGGTCTCCAACTCCCCAGCTGTAAAATGACAGAATAAAAAAGGAGAAAGAGAGAAAGAAAGAGAGAGAAAGAAAGAGAGAAAGAGAGAGGGGGAGGGAGGAAGGAAGGAGGGAAGGAGGGAGGGAGGGAGGGAAAGAAGAAAGGAGAGAAAGAAAGAAAACCCTCAGGTGTTCTCTGCACACATTAAAGACAAAGATGATAGGGGAAAAATACAATGTTTTAGAAACCAAATCTAATGCCATGAGGGGTTGGAGTGATAGTACAGTGGGGAGTGCACTTGCCTTGCATGTGGCTGACCAAATTTCAACCCTGGCATCCCATATGATCTCCCAAGTCTGCCAGGAGTCATCCCTGAGCACAGAGTCAGAAGCCAACCCTGAGCACCTCTGGATGGGCCCAAAACACAAAACAACAACAGCAAAAGTCTAAGCACATGTGAGTTTTCTGTCTTAAGAGAAAGAGTGAAGAAGTGAAGGCAGGACTAGTTGTTGGGCGGACCTTTCAATCCTTTGATGAAGGGGAAATACAAGACAGTGGAGGAGACTTACCTACACCAAATAATCAATAACTCCTGAAAGGTTTTACAGTCTGCAGCCTCCCGTGTTCAGTGATCAGACCTGCACCCAGTGAGGGCTGTTCTCACCAGTACACTGGCTCTGCCACAGGTCTCTTAGGACGGGCAGCCAGTGCCCCTCCATCTTGAAGTAAATGGGCCTGAAATACAAATAATGAGCAAAAAAAGAAATTTCTTGGGGTTGGAGTAATAATACAGCAGGAAAGGTGCTTGCCTTACACATGGTCAACCTGTGTTCAATCTCCAGCATCCCCTATGGTCCCCTGAGCACCACCAGGAGTAATTCCTGAGTGCAGAGCCAGGAGTAACCCCTGAGCATTGCCAGGTGTGGTGCAAAAAAAAAAAATTCTAGAAGGCAGAAATAGAAGTTTCTAGAAGAAAGAAAGACAGCTGGGCTCAGAAGAAAACAAGACCAAAATAGAAGCACGAAGGGCCAAGGAAAGGCAGAACAAGAAGTTTCTAGAAGAAAGGGAGGCTGCTGGCCTCAGAACATCTCTAGAATTCCCTCCTGGTCTATGAAAATAGGGGTGGGCACTCCCCAGCACAGGCAGGAAATCCCCAAAACCTTTCTAAAGAACTGTGGAAAAATCTTGAAGACCTACCTTCAGCTTGATTAAATTGGGACAGAAGCAGGTTCTGAAAAGAGAAGCAAAAAGACCGGAGAGAGAGCGAGAGCCAGCTAAGTGGGGAGACAGACAGACAGAGAATTGCCAAATCCCCAGCAGAACAGGGCTAAGAAAACACTTTCCAAGGACTAGAGAGAGAGTAAGCAGGGTAGAGTGCTTGCCTTGCACCCAACTGACCCAGGTTCAGTTTCTGGCACCCCATATGGTCCTCAGAACCCACCAGTAGCAATCCCCTGAGTGCTGAGTCAAAAGTAAGCCCTGAACACAACCAGGTGTGGCCCCAAAACAAAAGTAAACACACCAAAAAAGAAAATGCCTTCCTGAAACCAAAGTTGCAGCACAAGATCTCGTGTCCCTCATCAAAAGAAAGTTGGACCCTGGAGCCAGCAAAGAGCCTCTCACCTGCGGAAGTGGCCCCCTCACTGGGCCAGGGCAAGCTGAGAGGTTTTATTCCCTGCTACCCCTTCACTCCCCCCACCGTTCTCTCCTGCATCCCTCTGCAATGACAAAGGAAAATAGTTTCTAATTTTCAGGAATCCCTGGAGACCTCCCCTCTTCCTCCCAACTCTGTCCCCAGTCTGGCAATTAGTCATCCCAGGGAAGGGAAAGTTTTCTGACAAGGTCTCTGCTCACCTCAGCTGCTCCAGCAGACAAACCATTTCCCACGGGACACTGGAGAAAGACATTGAGGAGATTTTCTGTGGACTAAGGGAGGAAGAACTGACTCCCCCTTCATTCCAAAAGGGAATGGGATCCACAGTTTGGGCTTTGTGTCTGCAGTCCACCTGGCGGATGGGCACAAAATATGGATGTAGAGCAAGTCAACAAGGCATCTACCATGGTCTTTCAGGGCCTCCAGCCTCTGCATCATTCTCCCTCTTGACCCAGGTGAGGCAGAAGCAGCAGATGTGGGGCTCTCTTCATTCCTGATTCCCAGGTTCTTCACTGTTTTCAAGAATGAAAATATTCAGTAATAAAGATGTTCAGACCCAGAGCTGGAAAATAGGAAATTTTGTAGGAAAGTAGAAGAGAAAAGAAAAAGAAGTTCCCCAAGCGGGGAGAAACTTAGTATAGGACTAAGTCAAGGGAAGGTAGTTTTTTGTAGACCTTTTAAGAGCTCCTGGAATTCCTTATCTGTTGGCAAGTGTTTACAAAAGACACCAGAAAAGCTTAGGGATGTCTATCTGGTCTAAATCTTTCTGGGCATTTTTGCCCCTTATCTTAGTCTCCCTGATGACCTAGGCTCCGGGACAGAGTGGTCCTGGAAATCTAGGAAGGCTGGGACAGGACCTTGGGAATGAAATGTGTGAAAGGTGAATGGGGAAAGGTGGCGAAAGGAAACTCTGGCTTCGTTCTTCATTGGCGAGGTGAAGCAAATTTTCCAGAACTGTTAATTATCTTAGTTTCCCCATCAGCCTAGACTCCAGGACAGAGTCTTATGGAAGCCCCAGGAATGCTGAGACAGAACCTGGGGGGTGGAATGTGTCAGGTTGGTGGAGAGAGATGAAACATCTGGAGAGGAGAAACTGTGGCTTTCTCTCTCACTGGCAAGGGGGAAACTGAGGCTTCCTATCTCACTCGTCGCATGACTCACGTTAAATGAGAAAATGGTGCTTGCCACCACCACACTGAAAAATCTTATGTCAGAGCTCAATTCCGTTTGAATTAACTGTGAGCCCCAAGAGATCAAGGGTTCAAGAAACACACACTGGGGCTAAAGGGATAATGCAGCGGGTAGGGCATTTTGCCTTGCATGTGATCCACTAGGGTTCGATGCTTTGCATTCCATATGGTCCCCCGAGCACCTCCAGGAGGCAGAGTGCAGAGCCAGAAGTAACCCCTAAACCCACCGGGTATGACCCAAAAAGAAAAGAAAATTTCTTTAAAAAATAAAGAAAGACACTTTGCTAAGACCAAGAGACTATCTGTTCCCAGCCCTCCCCACTCTCTGATAAGTTTCTCACCCAATTGAGTTTCTCTCCTACTCAAATATTTTCCAAAATAAAGGTTCAGGTAATCAGTGAGCTGAGTGAGGAACTTCTTTACACCTGACCATAGGCCCATCGAGAACCAGTTTCCTCATCTGTGAAATGGGAAAGTTGATGTTCACTAGAAAATATTAGGGGAGGGGAGATTTCATTGAATAGAGAATGGAAGATCATCTATTATTGGTTCAAAGAATTGTAGTTTCCCAATGCCCGTGGTTTCTATCAGTAGTTTTTTTTTCTTTTTTGTTTATGTTGAGCCACACCTGGCAATGTTCAGGGGTTCCTTCTGGCTCGGCAATCAGGGGTCATTTCTGGCAGTGCTCAGGGGACCCTATGGTGCTGGGGATCAAACCTGGTTCAACCATAACCATATGCAAGGCAAGTGCCCTACCCACTATACTACCTTTCGGGCCTCAAATTGTGTTGTTCCTAAGAAAGAAACTAAGGCATTTCTATCCTGCACTCCATTCTGAGCCTGCCCACATCCTAACTACAGGTACATTATCTCTCCTTTACTTTTGAACCCCCCTCCTCTCTCTCTCTCTCTCTCTCTCTCTCTCTCTCTCTCTCTCTCTCTCTCTCTCTCTCTCCTCTCTCTCAATCTCTCTCTTTAGATGCATTTAACTTTAACGCAACTAAAACCACCCTCCCTCTTTCCACATTCTCCTTAGAATTAGCATCCTCCCCTGATAAAACAATTTTTCTTCATATCCATACATATGTTACTGGCATTCCACAGGATGTCAAAAAAAAAACGCCTGGCCACCCACCTATGAGATGGTCAGACTTCTTCATCAAGACCCTTAACGAACGGTTTGATGATCTTCATGTTCCTGGAGTGAGCAGATGCCATTGGGCTACACTAGCATGCATCAGGGACGAATGGAGATGTTACCGGTGCCTGCTCAAGCAAATCGATGAGCAATGGGATGACAAGTGATACAAGTGACAAGTGATCCGTACATATGACAGTCCAAGCCAAAGAAAAATTAGGGAAATCTTGTTTTTTCTTTTTGGAGTCACCAAGCAGCGATGCTCAGGGGTTATTCCTGGCTCTGCACTCAGGAATTACTCCTGGCGGTGCTCAGGGGACCATTTGGGATGCTGGGAATCGAACCTGGGTTGACCACATGCAAGGCAAATGCCTTACCTGCTGTGCTATCACTTTAACCCCTAGAGGAGTCTTTTTTATTCTTTTGGTTTACTTTCTCTACAAGAAATACTAAAAGGGGGGTGGGCAGAGAGATAGTCTGTAGGATAACATAGCCTCAGTAGTTTAGGTTTATTGGGTTACTCCTGTTACAGTGCTCCTATTCCTCTTTGTTTACTTGTAGCTTCTTTCTTAGTGTTCTGTTGACTTGTAAATAATGTTTTTCTCTTCTCCTTGAGTCCTTTGCATAGTTTATTCAGAGCAAGTCCTTTTTGTATGGACATAGGAAGACTTAACAAATGTTATGCTTTTATAACCTGGGAGTCATTTGACTCTACATGATATTTTCCTCCAGGGCATCTGTTCTCTTGACCTAAGCCTCAGCTGCCCTTACTTCCTAGCACCCCCAAAGCACGGTCCCGACGTGGGACAAGAAGGACCCAGGGCAACCGGTGAGTTGTGTGCTACCCTGGCATCGAGATGGGCCTGGCCAAAGTGCCTAATGCTTAACTAGAAGTTAAGAGCTTGATCATGGACAATAGTCCAGTGGGTTGAGTGCTTGCCTTGCAGGCAGCTGACCAAAGTTTAATTCCAGGCACCACATATGGTTGCCAGGAGTGAGCCCTGATCAGGGATCACTCCTGGCAACCAAAAAAAAAAGCAAACAAAAGAAGAAATGAGAAAGGGACCTGGGAATGGGGCTCCGTGGTAGAGAACATGGTCCACACGTGTGAGATGCAGGATTCTATCACTAGCCCTAAAGCGGCAAAGGGGAAAAATGCTTTAAAGAAATAAAAGAAGCAAGTGGCCCACGTAGGTTCTATCCCTGGCATCCCATATGATCCCCCAAGCACTAACAAATGTAATTCCTGAGTGAAAATACAGGAATATACCTTGAGCATAACTAGGTATAATTAGATGAAAACAAAGCAAAACCAAAAATCTACAAATAAATAAATAAAAGGACCTGTTCAGGCTGAAATGACAAAGATTGAAAGAACTTGAAACCATATGAAGAAATAAACAAGTCTGGCAAAAGTAACATAGGCAAATATAAATACCAGTACAGGCTGGAAAGATAGCATAATAGGTTTGGCATTTGCCCTGCATATGGCCGACCTGGGTTCGATACCCAACAAGCAGAAAGTCCCCCAGGCCCATTAGAGTGACCACTCAGCACAGAGTCAGAGGTAAGCCCTGAACACAGTCAGTGCTTCCCAAAACAAAAGACAACTAAGGATCTATGTATGCATACATATAGATCAGGATTATTGTGGTTTTTATCTGTAATTTTTATTTCTTTACATGCTTTAAAGTTAGATGCATTTAATTTTGGTTAGCATTCACATGTGTATAGAAGGTAATATTTTTTTAATAATAATATAAGGGTGAGAGAGCCTTGTAGGAACAGAGTTTTCGTATGTTCTGAAGCTAACTTTTTATTAATCCATGCTGATGACTATAAATCTAGACCAGTTACTGCAATCCGTAAGGCAAGCACTAAGAAAATCATAATCGTTAAGATATGAGGGTCCATCCCAGTACTCTTAATGTTCCCCAAGCATTACCTGGAGTGATGCCTTAGACCTGAGCCAGGAGTATTCACTGAGCACCGCTGGGTGTGGTCCCAAAATCAAACAAAAAACAAGAAGAAAGATGGGGAAAAGATAATTCATAGAGTCAAACAGCTGGAGTAGCCCCTAAGCCCTGCTGGGTGTGGCCCTAAAACAAACAAAATAAGTAAGTAAGTAAATGCTTCACAGAATACTCTTCCAGGGCCTGAGTGATGGGGGATAGGGCACCTGCCTTGCACTTGGACGACCCAGGTTTCATCCCAGGCACTATATGGTGTCCCCAGCCCACCAGGAGAGATCCCTGAGCACAGAGGCAGGAATAAGCCCTGAGCACAGCTGGGTGTGGGCCAAAACCAAACAAGAAGCTCAATACAGGTGAAATCCCTAAATAATACAATGTTTTCTCTGCCCACAGTGAAATGAAACTGGCAAATGATATTGGAAGCAAAACTGGAAAATTCAAACATATGTGAAAATTAAACACATTTTTACTGAGGCACGCCTGGTTTACAAGGGTATTTATGTTAGGAAAACAATTAAAAAAAAAACCACACTCTTAACCCACCTATGGGTGAAAAAATAAAAACGAAAGAAAAACACAAGGGAAATTAGAAAGTACCTTGAGACCCAGAGAAATAAAAACACAATATAGCAAAATAATGTAATGCAAGAAAATCAGAACTCAGAGGGACATTCACAACTAAAATGCCCTACCTTTTAAAAAATAAGACATACAGGGGCTGGAGCAATAGCACAGCGGGTAGGGCATTTGCCTTGCATGCAGCCGACCCCGGTTCGATTCCCAGCATCCCATATGGTCCCCTGAGCACCGCCAGGGATAATTCCTGAGTGCAGAGCCAGGAGTGACCCCTGTGCATCGCCAGGTGTGACCAAAAAAAAAAAAAAGCAAAAAAAAAAAAAGACATACATTTCAAATTGTTATATTGTATGTCTGAAACTAATATATTATTATCGTCCATCATACCTCAATCCAAATCACATCAAACAAGGATAAAACTAAAATATGGAAGATCTTAAAAGATCTTTAGACCTGAAAGAACTAGGAAAAGTGGGCTGGAGCAATAGCACAGTGGGTAGGGCATTTTCCTTGGCCTACGGGGGCATCCCATATGGTCCCCTGAGCCCTGCCAGGAGTAATTCCTGAGTGCAGAGCCAGGAGTAATCCCTGAGCATCACCAGTGAGGCCCAAATACCAATAAATAAAAGCATCAAAGTGAGAAAGTCCACATCTCAAGAGAGGAAATGAGGAACCTCTTCCTTTGCCCAGTTAGTTTGTATACAGTTTTCCCAAATCACACCCCACCCCCCACGCCATCCCCACCTGTTGCTAGGATAGTTGTAACAGTCGTAGGTCTTTTTGATATTCTCTTCATGGCCTTTGTTCAGAGCTGGAGCCTCTGGTCCAGGTGTGCCTACCTCCTGCCTCTGGACTGCTCTGTCTGTATCTCAGCGGCTCTCTGGGCTCCTGAGATGGGTCCTCTATGTCAAAGGCCTCCATGACTTCAGGTCAGGCTTCTGAAGGGTAGATGTGTTTAAATATTTTAGGATCTGGAGTTGAATCTTTTGTTTTTGTCTTTGTTTTTGTTTTTTATTTATGGGTCACACCTGGCCATGCTGAGGGATTACTCCTGGCTCTGCACTCAGAAATTACCCCGACGGTGTTCAGGCACCAAATGGGAAGCCAGAGATTGAACCCAGGTCAGCCACATACAAGGCAAGTGTCCTACCCACAGTGATATCTCTCCAGCCCTTCAAAACATTCTCTATAAAACTCACACCCTTCCAGGGCTGGAGCAATAGCACAGCGGGTAGGGCGTTTGCCTTGCATGCAGCCGACCTGGATTCGATTCCCAGCATCCCATATGGTCCCCTGAGCACCACCAGGGGTGGTTCCTGAGTGCAGAGACAGTAGTAACCCCTGTGTATTGCCAGGTGTGACCCAAAAAGAAAAAAAAATTCACACCCTCCCCCGAATTGGCTACATGTCTCCTATTCACCCATTTCTCAGAATTAACTAATCTATAGAAAACAGTGAGAGTCGCCTGCACGTAAAGCATATGCCTAGCCCTTGGGCTATTTTCCCAGCCCTTATTAGGGCGTTTGCCTTGCACATGGCTGACCCAAGTTCGATTCCTCCATCCCTCTCGGAGAGCCCAGCAAGATACCGAGAATATCCCGCCCGCACAGCAGAGCCTGGCAAGCTCCCCGTGGCATATTTGATATGCCAAAAACTGTTACAACAGTCTCACAATGGAGACATTACTGGTGCCTGCTCAAGCAAATCAATAAACAATGGGACGACAGTGCAGTGCTACATATATATGTAATATATGTAACATATATAAATATATACATATATATATACATATATATATATATACTTGATGCCTCCCTCCTATCCTTCAGTAAGGTTTTGTTGATTTGTTTTGTCTTTTTGTTTGTGAGCCACACCCAGCAATGCTCAGGGCTCACTCCTGGAAGGCCCCTATGAGATGTTGGAGACCAAGCCAAGTGCTTGGTCTGCATGTCAAGCTGCTGCCCTCCCAACCATACTATCTCCCCAGCCCCCTCGATAAGGGTTTACCGAGCAAGTTCTATTTATAAGCATAAGTAAAGGCAGAGGATGGGGTGCAGAAGGGAAACTGAGGACATTTGTGGTGAGAAATGTACCGTGGTGAAGGACAGGTGTTGGAACATTGTATGACTGAAACCCAATCTTGAACAACTTTGTAACTATATCTCACTGTGATTCAATTTTAAAATGCTTGTTAATTTAATTTTTTAATTTTAAAATAAGCAAAAAAAATTTTAATAAGAATAAATAGAACCAGGTAGATACAGGCACTTCATAAATAGATAAGACATACCCTTGAAACAAAGGATTTATACTCTTATTTCTATTTTCCATCCTTTGACCCTCCACTGCTGCCATTGTTGTGATGGCCAAGGGTCTCTCTCTCTCTCCCTCTCCTTTGCCCTCTCCCTCTCTCTCTCTCTCTCTCTTTCTCTCTCTCTCAAACACACACACACACACACACACACACACACACGGTTGTGGCACTCACCAGAGGTAGCACTCCCTGAATTGTGGTGCTTTCCCACTCCAACTGCAAAAACCCCTTTAGCCCAGGTGCTCCCACACACTCAGCCACAGTGTGGCCCCAAGTTTCTTGCAGGGCTGGGGACCACAGACAGCAGAACTCCAGACTAGTACCTGGGGACAGACAGAACCAGGGATTGAACTCAGAGCTCCAACCGTACAAGACAGGCACTTGAGCCACTAAGCCATCACTCAGTCTCTGTTTTTGTTTCTTCAGGGAGGCCCATTAAAGTCTCTCATGGGACACAGAAAGAAGCTGGCACCTAGAGCTTCAACCTAGATGGTTCAACAGACTGAAATGCATGCTTTGCCCTGAGTTTTATTTCTTATACCACATGGTCCCCTGGATCCACATGAGCCCCTGAGCAATACCAGGAGTGATCCCTGAGCCTTGAGCTTGAGCTAGGAATAGCCCCTGAGCACCAGTAGGTGTGGGTGGAAAACCAGAAGAAAAAGAAAAAGAACCTGGTTCCTACCCAAGAAGAATTTGAGATGCTCAACTTCTACTAAATGGGAAGTTTTCACTTAGGGGACTCATTTATTTTGCAGAATTTTCAACTGATATTAGTTGTAAATAAGATCAATAGCACTTAGCACTCAGCAAAACACGAACAAAAATGCATTGAGAAAAAGAGAAAATTTACTTTTAAAATTCTGCAAATGATTAGCAATGACAATATTGTTTTGATACTTGTCTGGGCTTTAGATTCACATGCAGCAGTCCTTGCAAAATCCCAGTGAGTCAGGGAAGATGTCATGATCTTTATTTCTTAATATATACACAAGGGTGAGTGACTTATCAAGTGAGACATGAGGAGTTGGCAGCGGAGGCAGAGATGGCCCTGGCTTTTCAATGCTGGCTGCCAACCTTGCAACGCTCTAGCCCCTTCCTCAGGGCCCCCATCACCTCCCGGTTCCTCAGGCTATAAATGAGAGGGTTGAGCATAGGGGTGAGGACTGTGTAGAAGAGAGAGACCACCTTGTCATGGCTTGGGGCCCGGTAGCGCCTAGGCCTCAGGTAGATGAACATGGCAGCCCCGTAGAAGAGGGAGACAGCTGTGAGGTGGGAGGAACAGGTGGCCAGAGCCTTCTTACGGGCCTGGGCAGAGCGCATACGGAGCACTGCCCCGAGGATCCGTGCGTAGGAGGCCACAATGATGGAGAAGGGCAGGAGAAGCATGAAAACACAGCAGGCAAAGAGCAAAGTGTCAAACAGAGACGTGTCAGCACAGGCCAACTTCAGCAGAGCCGGCACCTCACAGAAGAAGTGGTCCACTGTCCTCGATCTGCAGTAGGGGAAGGTCATTGCTGCCACCATCTGGATCACACCATCCAGGATGCCAAAGGCCCAGGAGCTCCCGGCGATCTGGAGACAGACCTTGGGACTCATGAGGACGGGGTAGTGGAGTGGGTGGCTAATGGCTACGTAGCGGTCATAAGCCATGAGTCCCAGCAGGAGCCCTTCAGATCCCACCAGAGAGACAAAAAAGCCAATTTGTACGCCACAACCCAGGAAGGAGATGGACTTCTGGCCAGACAGGAAGTTGGTGGCCATCTTGGGCACAATGTCACAGACCAGCATGAGGTCCATGCAGGAGAGCTGGCTGAGAAAGAAGTACATGGGGGTGTGGAGCCGAGAGTCGGCGTAGATGAGACAGATAAGGAGGACGTTCCCACAGACGGCGATTAAGAAGACGACCATGACCACTGAGAAGAGGACAAGGTCAGTCTGGCTCTGGGAGAAGATGCCCAGGAGGATAAAGCCGTCTAGAGATGATTCATTCAACCACATCCCCATGGTCCGGTTGTTCAGTCACCTGGGAACATGGACAGAGAAATTCTGAGATTGTTTCATTTGTTATTTAGATCTGAATTCTTCTAGGATTAGCTTTGTCTTGCAGTTCATCAAAGCCCAACAACATGTTTTAAAATATATAGATTGGCACAGACAGCAGGATATTTGTTCATTTATAGAATTGAACCACAAATCTATATTTGTTTATATACATATCAGAAATAGAAACTGATTTGTTTCATATGTTAAACAATCCTCCTTCGATTCTAAAAATATTAACTTCCTCATATGCGACTGTTTAAGCAGGTGGGCCAGAGGGCCACACCAGGTGGTGGTCAGGGCTTATTCTTGGTTATGTACTCAGGGTTCACTGCTGACAGAGTTCGGGGATTGAACATGAGTCAGAGTGTGTAAGACAAGTGCCTGCCTGTCTTACGATCTCTCCTACCCCGACACTGACACTTTTTAAGCTGAGATTACACAAACTCGCAAAATGTCTCTAAAGGGGACTTAGATCATGTCAAGCCCAAATGATACCTTGTAGAGTTACAAAAGGAAAGATAACAAATACTTGAGTGCTTTTTTTCCTTTTGCTCAAGCCAAATACCTTGAAATAATTCTTTTTTTTTTTTTTTTTTTTGCTTTTTGGGTCACACCTGGCAATGCACAGGGGTTACTCCTGGCTCTGCACTCAGGAATCTCCCCTGGCGGTGCTCAGAGGACCATATGGGATGCTGGGAATCGATCCCGGGCTGGCCGCGTGCAAGGCAAACGCCCTACCCGCTGTGCTATCACTCCAGCCCCTACCTTGAAATAATTCTTAACTACTCTATCTATCATTCCCTAGATCCAAACAATTAGAAATCTCTTAACTTTACTTTCAAAAAAATCTCAGAGTCCAATTAACTCCTGTCTCTCATGACAACTGCCCTTATCCAAAATGTAACTCTCTCTATTTCTCTCTTTCTCTTCCTCTCTCCTCGTCTCTGTCTCTCTGTCTCTGTCCCTGTCTCTGCCTCTCTCTCTCTCTCTCTCTCTCTCTCTCTCTCTCTCAGGTTATTTTATGCCCCTACCCAGTCTTCTGTTTTTTAATCCTTTAGGTCTATCCTCATAAAAGTTCTACTGCAGGTCTAAGCAATGAGACAGCAGATAGGGTACTTGTCTTGCATGTGACTGATCCAGGTGTGATCCTTGGAACCCCATATGATCCCCTGAGCCCCTCCAGGAGTGAGCCCTGAGCACCACTGAGGTGGTCCAAAAACAAACAAAAAAGTTTACTGAATAATTGTTTATTAAATAGTCATCCAAATGGTTCTGCATCATAAATACATTCAAAGCATCATATAACGCAGATTTGTTGAAGAAAATATGTTGATGGCTTCCCAAATTATTCAAAATAAAGCCCATATTCTTGCAGTAGAACACCAGCCTTAGGATGACAGTGTACACATTCACACACACACACACACATGCACACTAGAAGTAAACTGACACTCTACTTTCAAGTGTTTGAAATGCTTATTTTGTTTTAAGTCAACAGTTTTATTGAGGGGGAATACTAGTACTAAGGATAATGCAGAGAGAGAGAAACAGATGGAGAGAGAAAGAGATCAAAGCATAGGATCATGAAGAAAGAGATAGCTCACAGGACTGGAAGTCCATACTTTGCATTTAAGAACCTAGTTTCAAGCCATGGCACCACATAGTCCTCCAAGTATCCATGGGAGAAACCCCTGAGCAGACTCTGAGCCTGCTAGATGTATTCCAAAGCCACCCATCTTCACAAGAGAGTAAAGGAAATTCATTCCCTAACTGGGAAAAACATTGGCGTTGGGGTTAGAGCAATAGTAAGCGGGGAGTGCCTTGCACACAGCTGGGTTCAATCCCCAGCATCCCATATGGTCCTCCAAGCCCACCAAGAGTGACTCCTGAGTGGAGAGCCAAGAGTCAGCTCTGAGCACCCCGGGTATGGCCCCAAATCCAAAACCAAACAGGAAGAGAATGCTCTCCATGCATGAATAGTATGGTCAGCTGGACAGGCACTGGAGTGGGGTCTGTACAGGTGTGTCTTACCTTACTGATAAACATGAAATAAGGTGACATAGAAGCAGAATAAGTTCCTAAAATAGAACGTACCTGTCCAGACATACCGAAAAGGAGGCAGGCATCGTAGCTGTGTCCCTACAACAAGAAGTTCACACTCACTCTCACCCGCGGAGACTGGCCCAGGAATCTGACTCATGACTCTCAGCTCTCTTCTCGGGCAATGAGGGGAAAATCTTAGAAAACCCTAAATTCCTTACTACACAGCTGTTAGGAAAAATGAAGTCATGAGATTAGATTATAAGTGAATGGACATGGACAGTACCATGCTGAGTGAAATGAGTCAGGAGAGGGACAGACATAGAAGGACTGCACTCATCTGTGGGATACAGGGAAAAAAACAGTAGGAGTCGATTACCCATGGACAGTAGAAATGAGGGCCAGGAGGTCTGACCCACAAGTGGAAGCTTGCCACAAGTGGGGATGACGGGAGAGGGCAGTTAGGACAGAAAAAGGACCACTATGACAATGACAGGTGGAAATGATCACTCTGGACAAGAATTGGTGCTAAGAGTAGGCAAAGTGATAGCCTACATTTATCTGTACCACAAGCCATAATGATCAAAAGAAAAGAGAGAGGAGAAAAGTGCAGGCTGTAGGGGCAACTGCAGGGAGGGGGGAGGGAGGGGAGTAGCGGTGGGGAGGATGGATGGAGAGAAATTGGGGGGACATTGGTAGTGGGAAATGTAGACTGGTGAAGTATGGGAACATTGTATGACTGAAACCCAATCATGAGCAACTTTGTAACTGTTTATCTCATGGTGATTTAATTTTAAAAAATCACCATTCCTGAAGCCGTCAAGCAAATACCTGATCTATTTTAGCCCCAAGTCGTCCCCACCAACTGCGTAAACTAAACCAGACTTCACAGGGGGATTTCACCTGTGTTCAGAACGTTCATCTGCCCACTACGAGCAAAACCACTCGCCCTGCTCCTGCCCAGGCATGTGCTCCATAGCACACCTAGATTCCTCTTCTTACACTAGACTCTGGTGAGTTAGAGAGATTTTCCTCCCTGTCCTTCACAGTCCTTAAAACTCTGATTCTTGAGCCCACGGTGTACTCAGCATCGTCATCCAGATATCCAGGGGCTTGTCCTAAACTAAGGGACTAAACTGAAGCTCTTGGTCTCCCCTGAGAAGCACGTGACCTTCCCCCTTCCCGTGTCAAGCTACAGCAGGTATGCCCAGGTGTCCCGGACATAACTCAAAGGTCATCCTCGACTTCTGTCCTCTCGCACAGCTGTCAGAAGGCTCTAAGAGACCAAAGAGATAGCACAGCAGGTAGAGCACTTGCCTTGAACACAGCCAACCCAGGTTTGATTCCAGCACCCTGCAGGGTTCCCCAGTTCTGCCAGGAGTGATGCCTGAGTGCAGAGCCAGGAGTCAGCCCTGAGCACAGCTGGACGTGGCCCCCTAAAAACAAACAAACAAAAAAAAAAACAGAATGTCAAAATGGACCTGCTGTTATTTGCTTGGGGCTTGGAGGCCACACCCAGCAGTGCTCAGGGTTTACTTCTGAATCAGGAGGCACCCATGGTGGTGCTCGGTGCTGAGGGAACCATGGTTATGCAACCAAAGGTCAGAGAACCATGTAGGCTGCTGGGGATAGAAGCCAGGCCAGCTGCATGCAAGATTAGCTGGGCTGGAGAGATAGTACAGCAGGTAAGGCACTTGCCTCACATGCAGCCAACCTGGGCTCAATGCCCAACATCCCATATGGTCCCCCGAGCACTGCCACGTGATTCCTGTGTGGAGAGCCAGGAGTAACCACTGAGTATTGCTGGGTGCAGCCTCCCAAAAAAAGAGATAAGCACCCTATGCTCTGTACTATCACTCTGGCCCATATCTTGCTATGTTTTACTCCATTTAGGTTTGCAGAATGAGTAACTTCTTTGTCAAATTAACCCTAGGTCCCCGGATGCCAAACCCACAGAAGGGTCCTAGTGTTTGACATCTATTATGCTCTTAGTAAAGATTTGTTGCAGGGGCTGGAGCGACAGTACAGCGGGGAGGGAGTTTGCCTTGCACGAGGCTGACCTGGGTTTGATTCCCAGCATCCCAAATGGTCCCCCGAGCACTGCCAGGAGTAATTACTGAGTGCAGAGCCAGGAGTCAGCCCTGAGCATCACCGGCTGTGACCCAAAAAACATATTTGTTGCATGATAAATTGTATTTGATAAACAACTCAGAAAAGCATTTGAGCTGCTCACAAACTCATTTCCTAATCTCATTTCTTTGGTATGGAGTTGAATTAGTGATGTAATTTTTTTTCTCCTAGGAATAACACCACAAAATAACTCAACTTCTCTCTACAATGTTCATTTGGGGGGCACACTGCAGGTCTGAAGGGGGCTCCCCACTACTCACCTTCACCTCTCCCCACCCATCCTTGTCGTCCTGCGTTAGATCACCCTTCAGTACTAGAACCCATCTCCCAACCTGCACTGCAGAGAGAGGCAAATATAAGGGAAAGCTGGATGGGACATTAAAAGCAGAAACAGAGAGAAGCAAATGAGAAAGAGAAGTTGAGAGGGGAGGGACAGAGCACTCTAAGTGATGCTCTGTAACCCAGAAGACAAGGAAAAGCCTTAATAGGGAAGGCAATGGTAGAGAGAGGAAGTGCTGATCCACAAGTCAAAATACAGAGAAGAGCCTGCAGTCAGCCTCGAACTATGGGGAAGGCAGAGGGGCTCACCGGGAAAGCTCCCTCACTTACCTGGGAGTGGAAGGAGGCAGATTCAACAGGCATCCCGCACAGACCTTCCCGCACTCAACATCACCTCCTCCCCTCCTGGGCTTGCACTTTCAGAGGGAACAGGTAGGGCCCCCCCACTTGTCACCTCCTTCCTTAGCCCCCCACCAAACTCTCAGATAGGCTGAGACCCACGAGGCTCAGACCAGAGTCTGCCCCCTGGAAGGGAGAGGGGGCACTTAGCAAGGAGACGGTGGTGGGTAACGGGTCAGCGTCTGACCCGGATATCCATGCTGCCCATGGGTACCCATCAGCTGCCACAGCATCCCCCGACTCTCAGGCTGCACTGCCCAAACAGGTACTTAACTCAGAGCCTGAGGGAGCAGATGGAACTGATGACTCTCAAGGGAAACCACAAACTCCAGCCCTGAAACCAGAACTCCCAAGCTCACAATTAGAAAGGTGCCAAGAGGGAGCTTGGGGCTGAAGCAGGAGAAGGGTCAGTAGCGACCAGTGAGGGGACCGGGTCAGAGGAGGGCCTGAGGGCCACTGGGGTGCAGGAAGAGGGACAGGGTTCTTGGTGTTTAAGAACCCTGTTCCGGCACATTCCACCACTTCTCCAGGACCCCAGAACCCCAGGGTGTCTCCCCTGTGGATGTTTCTTAAGCTCACCCATACCCTGCCGTTCATCCCGTTCTTCCAAACTCCAGGCTGCATGGAAGAAAGCTCATTGCATGCAGAGCACTAGCCAGGAGTTTGGGAGCTGAGCCCCATGTGGGTGTGAAGGGTTCACAATCTAGCGGGGGAGGGAGGAGCACCCACTTTGCTCAGAGTTCACAGTATGAGACGGAGAACCTGACAGGGGGCATTGCTACACGCCCACAGCTCTTCAGCGTTGCTCCGGCTGCGTCACTGTGCCCCTTCCCCGCTATATCACTGGCACCCCCCCTTCATTCTCAGGAGTTCAAGGCCACACAGTGAATTCAGGACATGACACTCTACTTTTTTCCCTTTGTGTCCCCATGGCAGTAAGTTCATTCTCCAAACGGCCAATTGGCTGGAAACCCAGTCATCAAATGCCCATTTGCCTTTCTCTTTGAGCTCTTTAGCTGTATTGAATGCCTTTTATTTTCATTGGATGCCATTAATTTCTATGCCATTTATTTGCTGGAAATATGTATTTTATTTTCATCAATAATTGATGGAAAATTTTGCATTTTGTTTTTGCTAATTGATTGTGTCTTACCTGCCTCACAGAGCCCTCGGTGGTCTTCAGGTAGATGTGATGCACAGAGGAGAGAGTAGATTGGGGACAAAGAGAAAGAGAACTGGAGAGGTGGGCAGACACCTCTTGTATACAACACACTTGTTGTATACAAACAAGATCCAGCTTCCCGCCAAACTAGGATCACTAGCTCAGCTAGAATCTTCTTCCCCATCTCTTCATGATGACCAAGTTGACTTCAGAGCTCTCCAGTCAGCTGTGGCTACAAACCTACTCCAAAAAAAAATGAATCAAAACCAGCTTTCAGAAACACTCTACATTGCTAACTATCAGGAATTAGGGGAAAGTGGCCCCTGTTAGGTGCATCCAGGCTCAGTAATCTGACTTTTGTTTTTGTTTGGGGGCCACACCTGCTGATTCTCAGGGGTTATTCCTGGTTATGTGCTCAGGAATTTCTCCTAGAGGTGCTCAGGAGACCATATGGGATGCCAACGATTGAACCCAGGTCAGCCTTGTGCAAGGCAAGCACCTGACTCGCTGGACTAAGGCTCTGGCCCACCAACCTAGTTTCTGAAGAAGCCCCGTATGGACATCTCACCCTCTATCCCACCTCCTTCTGACGACTCTCTATTACCTCCCACCCAATCTACTCTGCTCACCTCCTCCACATTCCTATTCTAGTCTATTTGTTTTAAACCTTCTTTGTCCTTTTTTGGTTTTTCCTTATCAAAACTTAATCTACTGGAATCTACTTAGTCACTGGAAGCTCATTGTGACTTTTCTGATCTTCTGTTCTTTATTGGGTTTTGTTTTGTTTTGTTTTAATTTTTTTAATTGAATCACAGTGAGATACAGTTACAAAGCTGTTCATAGTTGGGTTTCAGGCATATATGTTCCAACCATTTTTCACCAGTGTACATTTCCCACAACCAGTGTCCCCAGTTTCCCTTCCCTCTGCCTCCATAGCAGGCACTTTTATTCTCTATCTACTTCTCATTTTTTTATTTGGGGCCACACCTGACTGGACACAGGACCACACGACTTATTCCTGACTTTCTTTCTTCCTATTGGTTTTTGGCTCATACCTAGTAGTTCTCAGGACTTACTCATGGCTCTACACTCTAAGATCATTCCTGGCAATGCCTAGAGGGACCATATGGGATGCCAGAGATTAAACGTGGGTTGGTTGCATGCAAGGCAAGCACCCTACCCACTGTACTATCTCTTCAACCCCTATTCTGGTCATCTATAGGTTCATTTTAAGGTCACAGTCAGCCTTTGTCAGCTCCTTCAGACTATGACATGTATAATTACCAAATGACAGAGCAGAGAGGCAGTACCTCCTGTAAGGTGTTTACCCTGTGTATGGCTGATCCAGGTTCCATCTCTGTTACCCCATGTTTCCCCAAGCTGAACCAGGAGTACAGAGCCAGGACTAAGCCTTGAGCACATCTAGGTGTGGCTCCAAAAGAAAAAGGCAAAATCAAAGCAAATGTCAAGTTACTCTGTTCTACCGTATAGCATCTGGTACATTATCATTAGCTTGCCCGGTACCACTACAAATAACCGGTCTAGCACCTTGGTTCTGTCAGTCATGGATTAATAAATAAGACAGGTTCTGATCCGCAGGTTGAAGACCCTGCTCTACCTACATACTGAGTGAATTTCTATTGTATACAAACAAGATCCAGCTTCCCACCAAACTAGGACCACTTGCTCAGCTAGAACCTTCTTCCCCATCTCTCATAATGATCAAGTTGACTCCAGAGCTCTCTAGTCAGCTGTGGCTACAAACCTACTCCTAAAAAAATGAATCAAAACCAGCTTTCAGAAATGCTCTACATCACTAATCATCAGGGAGATGCAAATCAAAACAACAATGAGGTATCATCTTACACGACAGTAACTGGTCCACATCAAAAAGAACGAGAACAACAAGTGCTGGTGCAGATGTGGGGAGAAAGGGACTCTCACTCATTGTTGGTGCAAATGCTGACTGGTCCAGCCTTTTGGGAAAACAATATAGACATTCCTCCAAAACCTAGAAATCGAGTTTCCACATGACCCAGCAATCCTACTTCTGGGAATATATCCTGGGAATAAAAACTGAAACCACAGTAGAAAGGACATACGTACTTGTATAGTTACTGCAGCATTGTTCACAATAGCCAGAATCTAGAAACAACCCAGGTGCCTGAGAATGGACGACTGGTTAAAGAAACTTTGGAACATCTACACAATGAAATACGATGCAGCTATTAGAAAAGATGAAGTCATAAAATTTGCTTATAATTAGATGGACAAAGAGAGTAACATGTTAAGTGAAATGAGAGGAACAGTCATAGAATGACTGTACTCATTTGTGGAATATAAAATAACATAATAGGAGACCAACACCCAAGGACAGTAGAGACAAGGGCCAGAAGGATCACTCCAAAGTTTGGAAGCCTGTGTCATGTGCTGGGGGAGAAGGCAATTGGGATGGAGAAGGGACCAGTAAGTCATTAATGGTTGGAGGGATTGCTTGGAATGGGAGATGTGTGCCAAAAGTAGACAAAGAACCAAACATGATGGCCTGTCAGCATCTGTAATGCAAACCATGATGCCCAAAAGGAGAGAGAGAGTCTGAAGTAAGGTGTCTGCCACAGAGGCAGGAGTGGGATTGGGTGGGGGTGACAGGAGGGATACTGAGGACATATGTGGTGGGAAATGCACACTAGTGGAGGGATGGGTGTTCAGTCATTGTATGACTGAAACAAATCATAAAGCTTTATAACTGTACCTCACGATGGTGATTCAATTAAAAATACATATTTAAAAAACCAGCTCTCAGGCCATGATACATTCTCATCTACGTCACAACATAAATCTCCCACCCAATTCTAAACACCTCCCGTTGCCTGTTCCCAGCACAGACCCAGTGGGTCTGGACAAGTCACCAAGGGGGGAGGGGAAGAGTCTGTCCTCTGACTCTGTTCCTTACTTCTCGTGACCCTTAGGCGTCACTCTTCCTTCTTGGTTTTCCGCAGTATGAGGAAAGATCATGGGGGTGGGGCAAGTGGACCACACTGCTAAGTTTATTGTACATCAGTGTCATCTGTACTGAGAATTCTGGAAGTCAGCGACTGCTCTGTCTATCTGCCATTCTATACATCCCTGTATCTGTATGTCTAGTTACCATCACTGTTTGCATCTTTATGTTCTGTATGACGTATTCCTATATGTATAGCTATTGATTTGCTGATCCCTTTGTCCAGCTATTCATGTAATTATCTATCTGCTTTCCTACAGTATCTGCACATTGACAGAAGCTGTGTGGCCTCCACATTCTCCCAGAACTCCACAGGGACAGTTTTCAGACACAGGAAGACACACTCCCATTGGACTCTTGTGACTTCCTCTTTTCCTACCCCTGGAATTTCACTTTCATACCCTCACACAGACCACTCTCAAGTAAGGGTTTTCCAAAAAAGGTTTCGACCCCCAGAATCCTATATGGTTCCCTAAGCATCACCAAGAGTCACTTCTGAGTGCAGGGCCAGGAGTAACCCCTGAGCACAGTTGAGTTTGGCCCGCCCAAAACAAAGAAAAAGAAGGCTGGAGGTGGTGGCCTGACAATGGATCTACTTGACAAATATGCCACTGAGTCATCTTCACTCTGGACTGTCATTGACCTTTGCTCTGTCCAGCTTGTCTCAAAAACTCAGAATTCTCCCAAGCACCAGTTCTTCGTTCACCTAGATTCAGGCTTCCTGGAAAACACATCCCAGGCTCTCCAGGGAAATTTGCCTCAGGCTCCATGGAATCAAGCCACAAGTGCCTAATCAGGGAGTTTACACCCAAAGCTGCCAGCTCCCACCTAGTGGTATTGTCGGAATCTCCTGATAGATCAGACGAGTTGTCAAAGACTTACTGCAAAGAAGGGTCTCCTTACCAGGATGTTGGGAGGAATATGTTAGAGGGTTCTTATTTAACTTGTTTGCCAGGTACCCTTTATTAGTTCAGGCTTTTTCTGGTATTTTGTTTTGGCTTTTGGTTTTGGTTTTGGGGGCCACACCCAGTGGTGCTTAGGGCTTACTCCTGGCTCCCCACTCAGGGATCATTCCTGGTTGAGGTCAAGGGACACTATGGGGTGCCTGGGATTGAACCCCGGTTGGCCCACATCAAGACAAGCACCCTCCCCTCTGTGCTATCGTTCCAACCCTTTATCTGGTACATTGAAATAAGTTTAACACTGAACAATCATCTGATCATAAATACAACACCCACCTCTGATACTTGATGTGCACCCAGTGGTCCTGGAGTGATAAATATTGTCAGTCTGGGGCTGGAGTGATAGCACAGCGGGGAGGGCGTTTGCCTTGCACGAGGCCGACCCAGGTTTGATTCCCAGCATCCCATAGGGTCCCCTGAGCACCGCCAGGAGTAAATCCTGAGTGCAGAGCCAGGAGTAACCCCTGTGCATTGCTGGGAGTGACCCAAAAAGAAAAAAAAGTACATATATATATAGTGTTTTAGTCTACTCGCCCATGTCATACCACAGAAAGCAAAGACTTAGATCGTAGAAATCTGTTTTTACAACGTTTAAGAATCTTGAAGACCCACAGCCAAGTCTTGGCAGAGTTCAGTTGCAAGCGCTGACTCTCTTTCTGACTTACAAATGGGTACTTGTCTTCACATGTCTCTAGCATGTGCAAAGAAAACTTTTCTGATAAGGATACTAATCCTACTGTAGCAAGACCCTATGTTATGAATTTCTTTAACCTTAATTATTGCCTTACTCAAAATAGATTCACAATGGGAATTAGCATGACAAAGCATGTATTTATTTATTTATCTAATTTTTTATTGGCTCACCCTGAGATACAGTTTCAAAGTTGCTCATGATTGGGTTTCATTAATACAATGTTCCAACACCTTTCCCTTCACCAATGCATGTATCCCACCACCAATGTCCCCAGTTTCCCTCCTGCCATACACATACCCTCAGCTGCCTCTATGGTGGATACGTTTCTTCTCGCTCTCTCTCTCAATCTCCCTTTCTCTTACTCTTTCCTTTTTGGCATTATGGTTTGCAATGCAGGTACTGAAAGGTTATTATATATATTTCTTTATGGCATCTCAGTTCTTGTCCAAAATGATCACTTCTAACTGACATTGTCATAACGGTCCCTTCTCTATCCTAACTGCCCTCCCACATCACCACTTGTGGCAAGTTTCCAATCACCCACCAGTCCTCCTGGCCCCTGTTTCTACTGTCTTTGGAATTAGTCTCATATTATGTTTTTTATATCCCACAAATGAGTGCTGTCATCCTATGTCTATCCCTCTCCTTCTTTTTTTCCCCCCTTCCCCCTATCCCTCTCCTTCTGACTCATTTCTCTCAGCATGATAGTCTCCATAGTCATCCCTCATAAGCAAATTTCTTTTTTAAAAAATCATGATTTACAACGTTGTTCATAACACAATTGTTTCAAGCATTTGGTGTTTTAATACCACCAATGTGACTGCCCCTCCATCAGTGTCTCCAGTTTCCCACCCAATCCCAACCTACCCATGTAAGCAAATTTTATTACTTCATTTTTTTGTTGTTGGCTTGGTAGTATTCCATTGTGTAGACAATGCATGCATTTAGAGGAAACACAAACATTGATTCCTTAAAAATAGATACCATGCGTGTGTATGTGTGTGTGTGTGTGTTGGTTTTGGTTTGGTTTTTTTGTGTTTTCTCAATGCTGTTCATGGCTAGGTTTCATGCATAAAACATTTTAGCACCACACCCTCTACCGGACTGTCCACCTCCCTCCCCACTCCCAATGTCCCCTCCCCATCCTATTCTCCCAGCCTCCCACCAGGGTAAGCTATCTACTGAAAACCAGTTCTTAGTTTCTATACCTTTGGAAATTTATTTTTCCTCTATTGTGTTTCTTTATATCCCGCATACAAGAGGGATCATTCTGTATCTTCCCTCTCCTTCTGACTTCACTCAGCATGGTGTTCTCCAAACCCATCCAAGTAGTGTCGAATTGCATGATTTTATTGTGTATGCAAAGCAAGATAGTTTTTAAATTTTTTTATTGACTATCCATGAGCTAGATCATTACAAAGCTGTTTATGATTGATTTTCAGTCATACAACAATCCAAGACCCATCTCTCCACCAGTGTAAATTTCCCACCATCAATGTCCCCAATTTCCCCTCCTGTCATCCCCCAACACACACCCCGCCAGCCTGCCTTCATGGCAGGCACTTGTCTTCTTGCTCTCTCTGTCCTTTTGTGCATTGTGGTTTGCTATACAGGTACTAAGAGATCACTGTGTTTGTTCAGAGCATTCATTATTTTTATCAGGAAAAGAAAGCTGGAGTAGCTTTTTTAACTGGGTGGCAGCTGTGGGGTGTAGATATGACTCCTGAGGCTTCCAGAAGTATAGGGAGGTGAGGGGAGGTAGTCCATCCTGAGCCCGAGAAAGCCTGAGATTTCAGTCAAAAAGCCTGCGTACCCGAATTTTCAGTAAACTGTATCTTGGTGAGGTCCACCCCAAGATGGTGAAGTCCAGCTGTCGGCAGGGCGGCGATTTTGGATTGTGGGAGCAAGTGGCTGTCAGGAGCTCTGCTTGGGCGGGCATAAGGCTGATCCGCCCCCACTCCAATTTACCCTCGTCTGTTCAGCCTTGTGCGGGTCCGAGATAAACTGTGGTGTTTGATCTCTTTTAAGATTTATTTATGGGTCTCTGAAGCAAGGACAATAAATGAGCTTATATAACTGAGCAGGAGGTGGTTTGTGGGCATAGCTCCCCTATACCTAACTTTTGGCCATTTAATTTATCAGGGAACTTGGTCCTGAGTTGTTGGGGTCTGACCAGAGGCACAGCGACAATCCTGGGGTATCAGGAAGCCTCAACGCACCCTCATGCTGCTGGTGCACTCACCCTGGGGGTCCAGGTTGTCCTGCTTGTGGCACTGCGCCCCCAGCAAGATAGTTTCATTGAAACTTATTTAGAAAGATGTAAGGACATGGGGCTAAAGTGATAGGACAGTGGGTAGGGCATTTGCCTTTAACGCGCCAACCTGGGTTCAATCCCTAGCACCATCTATAGTCCCCCAAACTTCCAGTAGTGATTCCCTGAACGCAGAGCCAGGAATAAGCCCTGAGCACCACCAAATATAGCCCAAAAAGCTAAATAAATAATTTTATAGATGATGGCTTTTTGGTGAAATTATTCATCTTATTTTATAATTTTATCAGGACTGAGAAATAGTATAGCAGGTAAGACACTTGCCTTACACACACCTGGCCCAGATTCAATCCTCAGTATCCCATATGGTCCCCGAGCCTTCCAAAAGTGCTCTCTGAGCTCAGAACCAGGATTAACACCTGAGCATCCCCGGGTGTGGCCCAAAACCAAACCAAAATATTAATAAATAATATTTTCATATAATAAAAATTATATTATCCTGTGATTTAAAATATTTTTATTACAGTTAAGATGCTACAGAGATACCTCTGGACCCTGCACCAGGCTGTCTTATTAAGAGCAACCTGGAGGGGGGCGGCAAGCGAGTATCACCAGCTGCCCAGCAAAGCCCTGGCAGCCAACAACCTCCAGAACTCAGTCACCGCCATGCTCATGGCCAATCTCCACCGGCTCAATAAGCCTCAGCCATGAGTGAATCTCCTGAGATTCCCAGGTATGCAGGACTTATGACTGAAATCTCCAGGATCACAGAGTCAGGAGTGGGCAACCTCCCCCCAACTCCCTCTGCTTCTGGTAGCCTGACAGGCACGCCCACAAACTGCCTCTGGTGCCATATAAGCTCATTAATGGCCATGATCACAAATACACCTCACATTCTGCAGAGATGCTTCTGTACCCCAAGGTCACTGTCCAGTTAAAAATTTAATTCTAGCTGTATCACCCTATTTTATATCTTAGAACTCCTGGAGCACGCGACCATCCAACATTTCATACTCTACATCACTGATGTAACAAGAGTAGCACACCACATTTGAAGGGTTGTAAAATAGAAGGCAATCAATCTCGATTAAAAATATTTTTTCCTCCAAGGAAACTTTTTTTATCATTATAGAAGATTATTCATAACAAGCAATACAAAATAAATTATTTAGGAACTGCTTTGGGGGCAGGCTTTGGTGTCAGGGTGGAAAAATTCGAAATATGGTGGTGGGAAGGTATAATGGTGGTGGGGTTGGTGTTGGAATATTGAATGTAATTAATTATTGTGAACAACTTTATGAAAATAAAATAAAATTTTTAATAAAATAAAAATATTATTATTATCATTGTTTTAATGTTTATGAATGTAAGTGCCAACACTAGGAGATCCTTTGAGTATGTTACCTTTTCTTTTTGAATTTTGGTCATTTTGTCCTGCCTCTGGAGTGCCTGATAATGTTTTATAAATGTCAGATATTGTCAATTAAAGTTACAGAGATAATAAGAAGTTGAATTGACTGAAGATTACATTTGACCTAGCCTAGGACAATTATGTATCTGGGCTCAACTTCTTATGAAAATTGTCTATTTCTGATTAATCATTATTTATAGAGTATGGTTTTTCTATGGTCTTAGCTGGAAGATTGGAAGAAGTTTTTGAGGACTTAAAAGAGGTAGAGCTGAGGCAAGAGTGATAGTACAGAAGGTAGGATGTTTTCATTGCACCTGGTCACAACCTGGGCTCAATCCCCAGAATTCCATAGGGCCCCTTGAGCACCACTAGGAGTAATTCTTGAGTGCAGAATCATGTGTAACCCCCAAGCACCACTGTGTGTGACTCAAACACAAAACAAAACAAAAAGCTGGTAGAGTTTATGCCTTGCATGAATACCATGTGGTCCCCTTAACACTGCGGGATATGACCTGGTGGCCCCTGAGTACCACCAGAGTGGCCCTTAAAAATTAAATTTTAAGAGCCAGAGCAATAGCACAGAAGTAGGGCATTTGCTTTGTATATGGCCAACCCAGGTTCAATTCCCCACATCCTATATGGTCCCCCAAGCACCACCAGGAGTAATTTCTGATCACAGAGCCAGGAGTGACCATCACCAAGTGTGGCCCAAAAACAATCATAAATAAATAAATAAATAAATAAATAAGTCTGAAAAGCTCTACTAGGCTTTCCATTTATTAGTTTCCACCATTTATGTATCAGAAAACCCACTAGAAGGAAAGGTATCAAAGAGTCTCCAACCCTCACCTCACATTTGTTTTCTTTCTGGGATCTCATCCCCTTGATTCATGGCTAATTTTTGTACTGTTATTATGTCTTTAGATTTTTTTCTAGACGTCTATGAAGAGGACAGATGGATTTCCAGTAGGTATATGAAAAAGTGTTTGTCATCACCTACTATCAGGAATATCCAAATCAAGATGACAATTAGATACCACCAGTGAGGATGGCACATACCAAAAAGGATGGAAACAGCCTGTGTGGCAGGAAAGTGGCAATGAAACTCGCACCCACTGCAGAATGTCGTGGTGTTCAACCCCTAAGGAAAACTGTACGGAAATCAATTTCTCCAAAAGGTAAGAATAGAATTTCCTGAGAACTGGACCTCAGTAGGAAGCTTGCCACTGAGGGGTGTGTGTGTGTGTGTGTGTGTGTGTGTGTGTGTGTGTGTGTGTGTTTGTGGGGGAAGGTGATAAAGTTTCATGCATGCAGCCCTATCAGCAATAGTATTTTAAAAACACAATGCCTAGAGGGAAAAATATAAATAAGGCGCATGCCATAGGGGCAAGCTGAGTGGTGGGAAGATAACTGGGAATGTCAGTTATCTGTCCTGAAAGTGAACACTGGCTAAGGGGCTGTGTTGAAACATTGTGTGCCCGAAACTCAATCATGCGTAACTTTGTAAATCACAGTGCCTCAACTAAAAATGAAAAAAAAAGAATAAAGCTTTTCTATAACCCAGTAAATCCACTGAGCAGTATCTATCCCCCAAGATACAAAGCATTCCTTTAAATGGAGAAATAGAAGAACTGGTAAGGTTTTTGCCTTGCACAAAGCTGACCAGGTTTCAATCCCTGGCACCCCATATGGTTCTCTGAGCCTGCCAGGAGTTTTCTGAGCATAGAAAAGAGTAATCCCTAAGTAACTTCGAGTATGGTCCAACAACAACAACAACAAAATAACTCTTTGAAAGGAGTATGTGCATACCATAATTTATTGCAGCACTTAGTTCAATAGCTAGAATGTGAATCAACCTAGGCATCCAACAATAAATGAATGGGTAAGGGAAATGTGGCATGGAATACTACACAGTCACAAAGGATAATGAAATCATGCAATCTGCTACAACTTGGATGACTTGTAGGCTATCATTGTTCAGTGAGGTAAGTCAGAAGAAGAAGGTCAAATACTGAAGGATCTCACTTATCTATGGCACATAGAATAACATGACAAAGAAACGCAAAACCTTTGGTCCCATATCATAGTAATAAAAAGACCAGGAATGTGCCTGCCACCGAGGCAGGAGGTTGGAAGGAGTGAGGGTGGAAGGAGGGATACTGGGAATGTTGGTGCTGGAGAATGGACACTAGTGGAGGGAAGGGTGCTTGATTATTGAATGACCAAAACATAATCATGAAAGTTTGTAAGTCTGTAGCTGTATCTCACAGTGATTCAATAAAACAAATACTAAAATAATAAAAATAAAAAGACCAGGGAGGGAGAGAAATGGAGGGGGAAATAAGAAAAGGCATAGGGGAGGTAACAGGGCAAGGTTTAGACCTTGAATGTCTAGATTGTGTAGAAATGAAGTATATGAAAAAAAGAAGAAATGAAGTATATGTGTATATCCAAACAACAGAGCCATAAGTATTGAAGCATGGAATCCAGACTACAATATTTTATCTTTAAAACGCATCTGCTCAGAGAAGGGACCACCAAGTAAAGGGTGCTAAGAGGGCCCGCTCGGGATGGGAGATGCGGGCTGAAAGTAGACTACAGACCGAACATGATGGCCACTTGATACCTCTATTTCAAACCACAAGACCCAAAAGGAGAGAGAGAAAAAGGGAATGCCCTGTCACAGAGGTGGGGTGGGGTGGAGGGGACGGGGTGGGGGTGGTGGGAGGGATACTGGGATCATTGGTGGTGGAAAATGGGCACTAGTGGAGGGATGGGTACTCGACCATTGTATGACTGAAACGCAAGCACGAAAGTTTGTAAGTCTGTAACTGTACCCCACGGTGATTCACTAATAAAAAAAAAATTTTAATGTGTCTGCTGAAAAAAAAAGGGGGGGCTGGAGAGATAGCACAGCGGGTAGGGCATTTGCCTTGCACACAGCCGACCCGGGTTCGATTCCCAGCATCCCATATGGTTCCCCAACACCTCCAGGAGTAATTCCTGAGTGCATGAGCCAGGAGTAACCCCTGAGCATCGCTGGGTGTGACCCAAAAAGCAAAAACAAAAAAAAAGGAAAAGAGAACAATGCGTCTGCTGAGGAGGCAGACCATGGGAGGAGAGGAGGGAATCCAGAAACAACCCGAATGCCCAAGTACAGGTGAGTGATCTTTTCTCGAGAACAGAATTCCCACTCAGCTATGCTGGAGGGTCAGCGTCACTCCTGGTGATGCCTGGCCTGGCAGCAGAAGCCTGAATATCTGGTGCTCAACTCGGCTGTTCAGTGCTCGGGCCGGGCTTCTACAGTGCCCTCAGAGCCACCAGGCCTACACAGGACAGTGCTGGGAGGAGGGGAGAGGAGGGCATGCAGTGCTAGGGGGCTAACTCAGGGTATCACCTACGCTACGCCTGTGTTCTACCACATGAGGTACATCCCTTATTCATTCGTTTTTTAAAAATATATTTATTTTGGATGCCTGGGTGTGCTCCTGGCCCTGTGCTCAAATATCACTGCTGACAATGCCAGGGATAAAAATGGGGAATACCCACAGGACAGGCTAGCACCTTGATCTCTGTCCTACCTCTCCGGACCCTCCTCTGTGACTTAATAATCTTATTAAACTCATTCATTCATGAGGAAGCCAAAAAAAGAGTGTAACTAACAAGTTCACAGTGAATTTGAAGAACAGAAATATATATAGGTTAATCAAGGAATGAGGAAATTATTTAACTCATGAAAGCAAAATTGGTTAATACTCTAAGAAATTAATATTTGGGGTGTCAGAGAGATAGCACAGCAGATAGGGCACTTGTCTTGCTTGCAGCCACTCAAGTTTCATCACCATCACCATAGGGTCCCCAAGCCTGCCAGGAGTGATTTCCTGAGCACAGAGTCACAAATCAGCCTTAACACTACCAGATATAACTCAAAAACAAAAATAATAATAATAAAAATGAATCCATATGTTTTTGAGAAAATAAGGTTCACACTATATGTTTCATTTTTTATTAAATTTTTTAAACACTATGATTTACAACACCATATTTGTAATTACCACACCATATTTGATGGAGTTCAGACAGCAGGCAACAAATCATAGTTATATATATATATATGTATATATATATATTCGAGCAGGCACCAGTAACGTATATATATATACACATACCTCTCGGAGAGCCTGGCAAGCTACCGAGAGTATCCCTCCCGCACAGTCAGAGCCTGGCAAGCTACCCGTGATGTTTTTGATATGCCAAAATAGTAATGATAGGTCTCATTCCCCTGACCCTGAAAAAGCCCCCAATCATTGGGAAAGATGAGTAAGGAGAAGCTGCTAAAATTTCAGGGCTGGGAGGAATAGAGACGTTACTGGCGCCCACTCGATTAAATCGATGAATAACGGGATGACAGTGACACAGTGACAATGATTTATAAAACTGTCCATAATACTGTTATTTCAGACATTTAGTATTCCAGCACCACCAGTGTGACCTTCCCTCCACCAATATCCCCAGTTTCCCTCCCAATCCCTACCTGCCATCTTTGGCACAAAACAAATTTACTTTCTATTGAGTATTCCAATAAAACTTTAAGAAGTGGCAAATGGAACGATGAGACACTGAATGAGTAAGGAAGAGCCACCCTCTCATCATTCCCAGGGATCTGCGTTCTTTCCTATAGATCCAAGTCAGATCTGATGTCAGTTACTTTCCCCTGAAGACTGCCTGTGTGTCTGGCATAGTTATCTTCTGACGATGAATCGTCTGGGTTTTCTTTGCAGCATATAAAGTCATGGGGCTAGAGAAATGGCACAGTGGGGAAGATACTTGCCCTGCACAAAGCCGACCTGAATTCCTTTATTTTTCAAAGCATTTGGGGGCCACACCCAGTGGCTCTGCACTCAGGAACTACTCCTGGTGGTGTTTGAGAGGGCACGTGGGATGCCAGGGGTTGATGCTGGGTCAGCCCTTCCACAGTACTATCACTCCAGCCTACCAACCTGGGTTCCATCCCCAGCACCCATAGCCCCTGAAGCAGCAGGAGTGATCTCTGAGCCCAGAGCCAGGAGTGAGCCCTACGCACGGCCAGGTGTGGCCCAAAAAGCAAACCAAAAGCACAGTCATGTGGGACACTCATAAGACTGAGAGTGGGAGGCACCCGCAGCTGTCAGGAGGAAAGCAAAGACCCATCAGCCTATGGCACATTGGGAAGAACTCCAGGTGTGCAGAAATGCCCCCACTGGGATGGAGCAACCCAGCTTCTACCACCATGGGCGCTCAGGACAGTGGGTGCTCCCCTACCCCCGACTTGGTTGTGCGTCCTTTCACACTCAAATGGGGCTCAGCTCTCACCCTGAACGCATCACAGCATCCAGCTGAGTCTGCATGCAGTGAGCCCTCCCCAGGCAGAAGGGGGCGAATGGCGTCTGGGCGCAGGGAATCCCTAGGAAACATCCACAGGGGAGACCCTGCGGGAGTTCAGGGTTCTGAAGAAGTGATGGAATGTGTCTGTGCTGGAAACTAGACACCAAGAACCCTGTCCCTCTTCCTGCACGCCAGCGGCCCTCAGGCCCCCCTCCGACCTGGTCCCCTCACTGGCTCCCACTGCCCTTCTCCTTCCTGGCTTCATCCCCAAGCTCCTTCTTGTCATCTCTCTAATTGTAAGCTTGGGAGTTCTGGTTCTGGACTGGAGTTTGTGGGTTCCCCAGGGATTCCTCCAGGCTCCGAGTTAAGTAGCTGTTTGGGCTGTGCAGACAGAGTCAGGGGACACTGTGGCAGCTGATGGGCACGCATGGGCAGCATGGATACCCGGGTCAGTCGCTGACCCGTAACCCACCACCGTCTCCTTGCTAAGTGCCCCCTCTCCCTCCCACCAGAGACAGATGCTGGTCTGACCTTGTGGGTTTCAGCCTGAGAGTTTGGTGGGGGGCTAAGGAAGGAGGTGACAAGTGGGGGGCCCTCCCGGTCCCCCTCTGAAAGTGCAAGACCAGGAGAGGAGGAGGTGATGTTGAGTGCAGGAAGGTCTGTGCGGGATGCCTGTTGAATCTGCCTCCTTCCACTCCCAGGTAAGTGAGGGACCTTTCCCGGTGAGCCCCTCTGCCTTCCCCACAGTTTGCGGCTGACTGCAGGCTCCTCTCTGCATTTTGACTTGCGTATCAGCACATTCTATGCTTATAAGTTGTGCTCCCTAATAAGGTTTTTTCCTGTCTTCGGGGTTACAGAGCATCATTTAGAGTGCCCCGTCCCTCCCCACTCCCTCTCCTTGTCTCTTCCTTGTTTGCTTCTCCTTTTTTTGTCCTTAAGGTCTCATTGGTGTTTGTCTCTCTCTGTATTGGGAAGCTGGGCAACGGATTCTTGAGTTGTGGGTGATCTAAAGTCAAGTATTAAAGAGAAGTGAGGAGAAGCGAGGGTGGAGTGGTAGAAAGGGCGGCGAGTGATGACCGGACCTGCAGATCTCATCAGACCTGCTGGTCTCCTCCCCAGAAAGTACCTTTTAGAGAACCTTGAGTTATTTTGCGGTGTTGTTTCTAGGAGGAAAAACTGAAATCACTATCTCAGCATCACTCCAAGGCATGAAGTGAGAGGGCAGGAAACTGGCTTTGGAGATGCCAGAATAATTTCCTGAGTTGTTTGTAAAATACAATTCATCATTCAACAAATATTTCCTGGGAAAATAATACAGACCTTCCTCTGCTTATGGTGGGTTACATCCTGATGTTGACCTCACAAGCCGAAAATACCTACTGTTGAGGAAGCTTTGAATTCCCCAGATCCCTGGGCATCAGAGAGCGCCCAGCAGCCTGCCCTCCCGTGCTCAGAACAGCTCTATGAATGACATGATATCATTTCTTCACCCTCACAGTCTCAAGGCTGCCGTCCCTCATCACAAGGGTAGTGGCAGATGCTAGTTCAGGAAAAATCAAAGTTGAAAGAAAGGGTTCTAGCGATGCAGGGTCCTCTTTTGTACCATCATGACACATAAACATCTTTGTGCAGGGACTGATCACTGGCAGTGGTGTTCTAGGAGCCAGTGTCCCCTGAAAGCTGAACTGACACCAGGGATTTAGAACCTAGGTGAGGAAGCACAAAGCAAGCCAGTCTAACATGATTAAGATATAGTCTATCCAGGCAGAGCAATAGTACAGCAGGTACTATTTGCCTTGCATGTGGCCAACCCGGGTTCAATCTCCCGCATCCCATATGGTCTCCTGAGCACCAGCAGGGGTAATTTCTGAGTGCAGAGCCAGGAGTAACCCCTGAGCACTGCCGGATGTGACAAAAATACCTCCGCTCCCCCCCTCCAAAAAAAATATAGTCTACTTGATGGTATTGGAGGTATGAGAAACACAAAACAAGGCATTGAAGAAAATTTAGGTTTTGGGGCTGGAGCAATAGCACAGCGGGGAGGGCATCTACCTTGTATGCAATTCCCAATATGGGATGCTGGGAATTGACCTGGGTTCAATTCCCAGCATCCCATATTGGCCCCTGAGTACCACCAGGAGTAATTCCTGGGTGCAGAGCCAGGAGCAACCCGAGCATTGCCAGGTCTGACCCAAAAAGAAAAAAATGCAGGATTGAAGATTTCAAACCCACATTGGGTGGACTGAGAAGGTGAAGGGACAGTATGAAGCCAACTGGAAGATCCTTACGTGGGTAGGTGGGAGACAGACCAAGACTCCCAGACTTGACACTGGTGAAAGCAGGGCCGGGGGGAGTCTGAGTGATGACAAAGGAAGGGGGTCTAGGGAAGTCTTGCTTGTTCTCGGAACATTCTGGCTTTCTGGCTGTGGCTATAGTTCACTCCGTTCCTGTGGAGGGAAGGACGGAAGGGAGGCAAATCCAGTTATGAGCCTTGTCATTGTCCAGGTGGGAATGGGTGGGTGAGAGAAGTCATCAGGGCAGGGAGAGGGTACTTTTGGGCAGAAGGACCAGCAGGACCTCCTGATGGTCAGTTTTTTATGACAGGACTAGAATTAAGAATGACCTGTGGTGGGGCTGGAGCGATAGCACAGCAGGTAGGGCATTTGCCTTGCACACGGGCGACTCGGGTTCGACTCCCAGCATCCCATATGGTCCCCCGAGCACCTCCAGGAGTCATTCCTGAGTGAAGAGCCAGGAGTAACTCCTAAGCACTGCTGCGTGTGACTCAAAAAGGAAAAAAAAAGAATGGCCTGTGAGTTTAGTCTTGGACAGCTGGACACAGCTACAATTAGCTAGGACAGGAATTTTGAGGGTGAGGCAAAGGCTCAGGTTCATGCTTAGTCTAGGACAAGCTCATGGAAAGCCACGTAGGGATGTGGGTGGATCCCAGATAAATAGTAGATCGAGAATCAGAGATCAACTAGTCTTCAGTAGGGAGCTGGCAGCAGGACTAGTGGAAGAAAGTGAGGGAGGGGGCAGGTCGAGGAAGGGGACATGAGGACAGTGACAGAGGGGAATGGTCACTCTGGAGGAGAACTGGGCACTGACAGGGAGGTAAGGTGGCATCCATGATGCCCTCTATGTAATATTATTACCATAAACCACAGTGCCCAAAAGAAAAAGAAATGTCCCTGCCTGGGGACAGTGTGGGGGCTCTGTCTCACTGCCCGCGTTCGGTGCTCTGGAACCGCTGTGTGTGGGCTGGATCGGGACGGCCATTGGCCAAGGACCGGCCAAGCTGGTTGCTGATTAGTTACCGTTTATTCAATCTTCCATCTTTCTCATCTCCCGCACTCCCAGCTCCGTCCTCTCTCTGGATCAACTGCCGCCTCTCTCCTTCACTAGTCTCTGCTCTTACTTGTCTCTCCCACCGTGCCCTCTAGGCTACACCCAGCCAGGTAGCAAAATCAACATAAGAAAGCCCTTCCTGAGGGCAGGGCATTCCAAAGCCCTTCCTGACTCTTAAGTTTTTTTTCCTTTCCTTAGTCCAAATACTCATTAACATCTTAATACTAGTTATTTTTGTATGGACATAGCAAGAGACACATTGAGGAGGCTTGCCAGGCAGCTCTCCTGGCAACATCTTGCCACAGACTCAGACCACAGCACTCAGGCCAGATTAATCACTCCTAACCCTAGCAGGGTCCAAATCTAGTTATCACTGTTTGGATCATGACATTTGTCCATGATCAAGCTCTTAACTTATAGTTAAGCATTAGGCACTTTGGCCAGGCCCATCTCGATGCCAGGGTAGCACACAACTCACCGCTTGCCCTGGGTCCGTCTCGTCCCTCGTTGGGACCCTCCTCGTTGGGAGTACTAGGAAGTAAGGGCAGCTGAGGCTTAGGTCAAGAGAACAGATGCCCAGGAGGAAAATATCATGTAGAGTCAAATGACTCCCAGGTTACAAAAGCATAGCATTTGCTAAGTCTTCCTGTGTCCATACAAAAAGGACATGGCTCTGAATAAACTATGCAAAGGACTCAAGGAGAAGAGAAAAACAGTATTTATAAGTCAACAGAACACTAAGAAAGAAGCTACAGGGCTGGGGTGATAGCATAGCGGGTAGGGCGTTTGCCTTGCACGCGGCCGACCCGGGTTCAAATCCCAGCATCCCATATGGTCCCCTGAGCACCGCCAGGAGTAATTCCTGAGTGCAGAGCCAGGAGTAACCCCTGTGCATTGCCAGGTGTGACCCCAAAACCAAAAAAAAAAAAAAAAAAAAAAAAAAGAAAGAAGCTACAAATAAACAAAGAGGAGTGGGAGCACTGTAACGGGAGTAACCCAATAAACCTAAACTACCAGAGGCTATGTTATCCTACACTGGGGACCCTGGTAAAGTAAAGAGATTGGTGTTGGAACATTGTCTGCATGAAGTCCAACCATAAGTAACTTTATGACTTTGTCATTCATAATGATTCAATAATTTTTGTTTTGTGTTTTGTCTCGGGGGTCACACCTAGCGGTGCTCAGGGGTTACTCCTGGCTCCGCACTCAGGGATTACTCCTGGTGGTTTTCAGAGGACCATATGGGATGCCGGGGATTGAACCTCAGATTGCCCCTGTACAAGGCAAACACCTTACCTCCTGTGCTATCTTTCTGTCCCCACTCAATAACTTTTAATAATACTTTTTAAATATGCCATCAGACTACACTAGCACACGACAGGGACGAATAGAGATGTTACTGGCACCCGCTCGAGCAAATCGATGAACAATGGGATGACAGTGATACAGTGATGCTTTTTAAATAAGTTTTTAAAAAAGAATCAGAGATCAGAGGCAAGAGAAGATAGTGGGGGGTTAAGGGACATGCCTTGCTTGCAGTCAGCCCAGATAGACCCCCAGCACTGCATGGGCCCCTGAACCCCATCAGGTGAGCCTTGAGGCCCCTTAAGCACTGCTGGGGTGACAGGTAATCCCCAGCATCGTAGGGTCCCCACACTAAAACATCCATCCCATTTGACCAACAGTGGCTGGGCCCCTAAGTGTTGTTTGGGAGGATCTCCCAAAATACAGAAATAATCATGGGGCCAGAGAGATAGTATAGCAGGTAGGGCGTTTGCCTTGCACACGGCTGACCCCGGTTCAATCCCCAGCACCCCGTAGGGTCCCCCGAGCACCGCCAGGAGTAATTCCTGAGTACAGAGCCAGGAGTAACCCCTGAGCATGGCTGGGTGTGACCCAAAAAGAAAAAAGAAAAGAGGGGCTGAAGCAATAGCACAGCGGGTAGGGCATTTGCCTTGCACGAGGCCGACCCGGGTTCAATTCCCAGCATCCCATATGGTCCCCTGAGCACCGCCAAGGGTGGTTCCTGAGTGCAGAGCCAGGAGTAACCCCTGTGCATCGCCAGGTGTGACCCAAAAAGCAAAAAAAAAAGAAAAGGAATAATCAGGGCCAGGGCTGGATTCATAGTACAGGGGGTAAGGTGTTCATCTTGCACACAGCCAGCCTGGGTTCAATTCCCGGCATCCAATATGGTCCCCAGAACCCACCAGGAGTGATTTCTGAGCACAGCCGGGTGTGGCCAAAAACCAAAATAAGAAATAATCAGGACCAGAAAAATAGCTCAATAGGCTGAATGCATGCTTTGTATGAAAGAGGCCCAGATTTGATCCCAACACTGTATATAATTCACAGAGCACTGAGCCAGGAATAGCCCTGAGCACCACCAGGTGTGAGCCAAAAAAAGCAACAAAATAAAAATAAATTAAATTATTTAAAAAGAGGGAGGCCAGCTAGCAACAAACAATTCAGTGACTTCAGACTTTAATAACAGTGTCTTATTTAATGTATTTAAAATTACTTATTTATTTAAAACTGATTTTTATTAAAAACACCATGATTTACAAACTTGTTCATTGAACAGTTGTTTCAAGCATTTAGTGTTTCAGCACCACAGTGTCACTTTCCCTCCACCAAAATCCCCAATTTCCTTCCCAATCCCAATCTGCCCTCTTTGGCACAAATTTACTTTCTGTTGCTTATTCCAACAAAACTTTTAGAACTGGCAAATAGAATGATCAGAAAATAAATCAGTGAAAGCAAATTTGTGATTATTATATGATTTTTATGTAAATAATAAAATTTAAACCATTTAATACAATATAATAAAATACTTATTCTCATTTATATACATAAGCTTTTAACTCTCGTATCTAAAATATATTGCATTAATTTTTTTTTTTTTTTGCTTTTTGGGTCATATCCAGCAATGTACAGGGGTTACTCTTGGCTTTGCACTCAGGAATTACTCCTGGTGGTGCTCAGGGGACCATATGGGATGCTGGGAATAGAACCCTGGTCAGCCACGTGCAAGGCAAATGCCCTACCCGCTGTACCGTCACTCCAGCCCCTGCATTAAATTTTGTTTTATACTTGGATCTAATTATGGTAATTATCATGTCTTACCTGTCATTAATAAACTTTTTTAAAAGTTCTGTGCTAATATACTTTGGAGTTTACATAATATAGGTAAGGCCTACATACAGAAAAAAAATTTCTCACCCTGTACTTTATTTAGAACATTGATAACAACATGTTAGTAATGTCTTATCACTGTCATCCCGTTGTTCATCGATTTGCTCGAGCGGGCACCAGTAATGTCTCCATTATGAGACTTGTTACTGTTTTTGGCATATTGAATACACCACAGGTAGCTTGCCAGGCTCTGCTGTGTGGGTGGGATACTCTCGGTAGCTTGCTGGGCTCTCTGAGAGGGACGGAGGAATCGAACCTGGGTCGGCTGCGTGCAAGGCGAACACCCTACCTGCTGTGCTATCACTCCACCATATTATAATATAGAAAAAATTGAAACATCATAATTATTCCATTTTTACATACATGTGTACAATATAATACATCGTATACAATATAGCATAAAAATAGTTCACTGTATCACTGTATCACTGTCATCCTGTTGTTCATCGATTTGCTCGAGTGGGCACCAGTAACGTCTCCATTCGTCCCAGCCCTGAGATTTTAGCAGCCTCTCCTTACTCGTCTTTCCCAACGACTGGAGACTCTTTCAGTCAGAATGAGACTGTTATTGTTACTGTATTTGGCATATCGAATCCGCCACGGGGAGCTTGCCAGGCTCTTCAGTGCCAAAAATAAATAAAATAAAGACCCCCCTGCTTCTCCCCAGCCCCTGTGCCCTGCTTTGAAAAAAAAAAGAAGTAGGAAGCGAGAAAAAAACAAGCAGATCTCTGAAGCATGGCTTCCAGGAACAGCTTTTCTGTCTTATGAGAGAGAGAGATCACTGAAGGGCTCTCAGGTAGGAGTGAGCCTGAATTGTTCCAGAAAGAAATACAAGAGAAGGTGGGTGCAGGCAGACAGCTTAAGAGCAAGAACTCATTGTGTGCGGGCTATAAGCCTGGGTTCAGTTCCTGGTTCAATTCCTACCGTTTGTGGGTGGGCCAGAGCACGGCACAGCTGATAGGGCACTTGCCTTGCTCACAGCTGACCTGGGGCCCATTCCCAGCATCCCATATGCTCCCCTGAGCCAGCTGTGGCCAAAAACAAACAAATGAAGTTTGTCGAGTCTTTGTGCTATCATTTAAGAAGAAAGAAATAACTCAATATCACATGACAAGTTAAGACTTTGCTTGCTAGGGGCTGGAGCAATAAATAGCACAGCGGGTAGGGTGTTTGCCTTGCGCGTGGCCAACCCAGGTTTGATTCCCAGCATCCCATATGGTCCCCTGAGCACTGCCAGGGGTAATTCCTGAGTGCAGAGCCAGGAGTAACCCTTGTGCATCTCCGGGTGTGACCCAAAAAGCAAAAAAAAAAAAAAAAAAGACTTTGCTTGCCATATATGGTCCCATGACATATAAAATAGCTACATTTTGAGACTTGCTGCCAATGTAGATTTGTGATTCAGCTCTATGAGCTGGAAATACTCATGTCCATGTTAAAGGAAATATGAGGGCCAGAGAGAGAGTATAGCAAGTAGAGTGTTTGCCTTGCACGTGGTCAACCAGGGTTTGACATCTGGCAGTGTCAGGAGTAATTCCTGAGTGCAGAGCCAGGAGGTACCCTGGAGTATTGCTGTATGTGACCAAAAAAAGCAAAAAAATGAAGAAAATATGAAAAAATGATCCTATTCCCTTCATATTCCTAAGTTTCCCCTTTGTGTTATAAAAAACAACTGATTAAAATAGGCAGGCAGGTAATAAGGAAATAGCCTGAAATCCAAGACTATCTTGTTGTTTGGGTTTTTCTGTTTGTTTTGGAGGGGTGGGGAGGTTCATTTGTTGCTGTTGTTGTGTTATTGTTGTTATTGTAGGTATTTGGGTTTGGGGGGCAGTGTCCAGTGTGTTCTCCTGCCTCTCTGCTCAAGGGACCACATGGTGTGCCAGAGATCAGACTGGGGGCTGCGTGCAAGGCAAACACTATCCATTTATCATCTCTCCAGGTGCAGGAATCCAGTAATTATTTTTAATCCCACCTTTCCAGGTGTCCAGGAGCATCAGCCGAGCCATGGCACTATGGCTGAACCAATCTTCCACGGACGGCTTCATCCTCCTGGGCATCTTCTCCCAGAGCCAGACTGACCTTGTCCTCTTCTCAGCGGTCATGGTTGTCTTCTTAGTCGCCGTCTGTGGGAACGTCCTCCTCATCTGTCTCATCTACACCGACTCTCGGCTCCACAGCCCCATGTACTTCTTCCTCAGCCAGCTCTCCTGCATGGACCTCATGCTGGTCTGTGACATCGTGCCCAAGATGGCCACCAACTTCCTGTCTGGCCAGAAGTCCATCTCCTTCCTGGGTTGTGGTGTACAAATCGTCTTTTTTGCCTCTCTGGTGGGATCTGAAGGGCTCCTGCTGGGACTCATGGCTTATGACCGCTACGTAGCCATTAGCCACCCACTCCACTACCCCGTCCTCATGAGTCCCAAGGTCTGTCTCCAGATCGCCGGGAGCTCCTGGGCCTTTGGCATCCTGGATGGTGTGATCCAGGTGGTGGCCGCGATGACCTTCCCCTACTGTGGCTTGAGGGAGGTGGACCACTTCTTCTGCGAGTTTCTGTCCTTACTGAAGCTGGTCTGTATCGATACGTCCACTTTCGAGCACGTGCTCTTCGCCTGCTGTGTTCTCATGCTCCTCCTGCCCTTCTCCATCATTGTGGCCTCCTATGCATGGATCCTCGGGGCAGTGCTCCGTATGCGCTCTGCTCAGGCCCGTAAGAAGGCTCTGGCCACCTGTTCCTCCCACCTCTCAGCTGTCTCCCTCTTCTTTGGGGCCGCCATGTTCATCTACCTGAGGCCTAAGCGCTACCGGGCCCCACGCCATGACAAGGTGGTCTCTCTCTTCTACACAGTCCTCACCCCTATGCTCAACCCTCTCATTTATAGCCTGAGGAACCAGGAGGTGATGGGGGCCCTGAGGAAGGGGCTAAACCATTGCAGAATTGGCATCCTGTAATGAAAAGCCAGGGCAACCTCTACCCAGTGCTGCCAACTCGTGACTAAACGATAAGGTAAGTCACATTCCCATGAGTCTGCTTTCTCAATAACACAGATTGTATATCCACTGCATCTTTGAGAAATCTTTGCAAATGCAAAAGCTAAGCTATATCACTTTGTTGACAGAAAGAAAGGAAGAAAGAAGAGAAGAAGGAAGGAAGGAAGGAAGGAAGGAAGGAAGGAAGGAAGGAAGGAAGGAAGGAAGGAAGGAAGGAAGGAAGGGAGGGAGGGAGGGAGGGAGGGAGGGAGGGAGGGAGGGAGGGAGGGAGGGAGGGAGGGAGAGAGAGAGAGAGAAAGAAAGAAAGAAAGAAAGAAAGAAAGAAAGAAAGAAAGAAAGAAAGAAAGAAAGAAAGAAAGAAAGAAAGAAAGAAAGAAAGAAAGAAAGAAAGAAAGAAAGAGAGAGAAAGAGGGAGGGAGGGAGGAAGGAAGAAAGAAAGAAAGAAAGAAAGAAAGAAAGAAAGAAAGAAAGAAAGAAAGAAAGAAAGAAAGAAAGAAAGAAAGAAAGAAAGAAAGAAGGAAAGAAAGTATTTTCCCCTGTCTTGTGAACTGACTTTTTGATAAAATACATTAAAATAGAAGTAGAGTGCAACAGACTGATAGTACACCGGGTATCATTTGCCTTGCACATGGCCAACCCCGGTTCAATCCATTCAGTCCCCCAAGCAACGCCAGGAGTAATCCCTGAGTGCAGAGCCAGGAGTAACCCCTGAGCATCACGAGGTAATAATGAATAAATAAATAAATAAATGTAGGGGGCTGGAGAGATAGTACAGCAGGGAGGGTGCTCAAATTGCATGTGCTCAATGCAGGTTTCGTCCCTGGAATCTTATATGGTCCCCCAGATCATCAGATGATTCCTGAGTGCAGAGCCAGGAGTATACCCCTGAACATTGCCAGGAATGGCCCAAGAATAAATTATTAACAATAATAGTAATATGGAATGTAAAGGGCCAGAGCAATAGTGTGTGGGTAGGGCATTTGTCTTGCATTCACCCCAACCGCCCCATACAGCACGCCACACGGTCCCCTGAGCACTGCCAGGAGTGATCCCTGAATGCAGAGTCAGCTGTAAGCCCTGAGCACCATCAGGTGTGGCCCAAAAACAAAAACAAAATATGAATGCAGATATATAGAAACCACCAAATGTTACGTTCATCAGGTGTATTTAACTTCTTAGGAAATTGCTAAATTGTTTTTCAATGTGGGCTCTTCATTCTTCATTCCCATAAACGTAGGAGAGAGAAACTGATCAGCCTCTTGACTACGCTTGGTACGGTTAATTCTTTTAGTTCTGGTTAATAAAGTGGGTAATGATTTGCATTTCTCAGATGGCTGACTAATGAGGGTCGTGTCTTTTTATTTGTTGTGCCTCTGTCTTCTTTAATAAAGTATCTTCTCACATATTTTTTTTATTTGGTAAGGATTCTTTTCAGGGTTTCGTTTGTTTTGTTGTTGTTTGGGGGCCACACCCAGTGGTGCTCATGACTTACTCCTGGCTCTGCACTCAGGGATCACCCCTGGTGGAGCTCACGGTCATGCATATAATGTGGAGCCAGGAATCGAACCCCAGTTGACTGCATGCAAGGCAAGGGCCACACCTGCTATACTATACCTCTCAGGCCCTGCTCAAATGCTTTTTAATGGGATGTAAAGTTTTCAAAGCTCTTTATAAGCTCTCTGCAGATACAGGCAATTAGATCTACTATCCCATGACGCTACAGGGAGTTTCTTTTCTCTCTTTCCACTAAGCTTTTCTACTTTAAATATATACATATACACATTTTTAAAAATAAAATTGAAATCATTGGGGACCGGAGAGATAGTACAGTGGCAGGGAGGCGCTGGCCCTGCACAGCCAAGCCAGGTTCAATCCCCGGTACCCTATAGGGTCCCCCCAAACCTACCAGAAGTGATTCCAGAGAGCAGAGCCAGGAGTAAGACCTGAGCACCGTTTCATGTGGCCCCCAAATTTTTTAATTAAAAAAAAGGTAAAGGGGCCTGAACAATAACACAGTAGGTAGGGTGTTTGCCTTGCACGCGGCCAACCCCAATTCAATACTCAGCATCCCATACGGTCCCCTGAGCCCCAGCAGGAGTAACCCCTGAGCATCACCAAATGTGACCCAAAAGGCTAAAACTGAATGAATTGATTTTTAAAATAAACTAAAATTGAAATACAAACTTGAAACATGGCTCAGTAGAATGAGTTGTATGTTTTGTATGCAGGAGGCCTGGATTCGGTCCCCAGGACCAAATGGTCCCTGGTCATGGCCAGAAGGTGGGACCAGAGAGTTAGTACATACATGAAAGCATTTGCCTTGTATGTGGCTGCATGTGGCTTACACCTCTTCAATCCCTGACACCACAAATGGTCCCCTGAGCCTTCCAGGATTGATGACTGAGCACAGAGCCAGGAGTCATCCCTGAATACTGCTGGGTATAGCCCAAAACCAAAAATCTTATAAAGTTCTGTTTTAAAAATTAATAATGAGGGGCTGGAGTGATAGCACAGCGGGTAGGGCGTTTGCCTTGCACGCGGCCGACCCGGGTTCGAATCCCAGCATCCCATATGGTCCCCTGAGCACCGCCAGGGGTAATTCCTGAGTGCATGAGCCAGGAATGATCCCTGTGCATTGCCGGGTGTGACCCAAAAAGCAAAAAAAAAAAAAAAAAAAATTAATAATGAGGGGACCAGAGCAGTACTACAGCAAGGAGGGCATTTTTTTCTTGAATGAAGGCAGCCAATCCAGGTTCGATCCTGGGCAACCATATGGTCCCTTGAGCACTGCCAGCAGTAACATCTGAGTGCAGAGCCAGGAACAACCCCTGAGCATCACTGGATGTGGCCCAAAAACAAACAAACAAGAAAACACATAACGGAGTAAAATTCTGTTCAGAGAACTGAAAGGGACGCCCCAGGGGCTGGCTGCATGTTTGCATGCTGGGCCTGGCTCCGTCCCCTGCAAAGCTGCGAGGGATTCCCCGAACAGCTCACTTCAGAGCATGATCGCCATCCACTCCTGTAACTGGGTCCTAAATGCTTCGTCAGGGCCTAGGGAGAACGCCCCTGACTGTAGTTTGCATGCTGGAAGCCTGAGGTTGAGCCCCCCGCGCTGCAGGTACCCAGATCTCTCAGAGATGCCACCACCATCCCCAAACAGCCTGAGCCCAGAGTAGCCCCTGAGCCCTGCAGGGTGTGGCCCTAAAACAAATCACCAAATAAATAAATACATATTACAGAATACTCTTTTACAGAGTAAAAATGCAAACATAAAATAAACTTTTGATCATTCTGTTAGCAGTTTATTGCTATGTAAAGGGCTTTATATCACTGTAGCACTGTTGTTCAATCGATTTGCTAGAGTGGGAACCAGTAAGATCTCCATTGTGAGACTTGTTGTTGCTGTTTTTGGCATATCGAATACGCCACGGGGAGCTTGCCAGGCTCTGCCATGCAGGCGGGATACTCTCGGTAGCTTGCCGGCCTCTCCAAGAGGGGTGGAGGAATCTAACCCAGGTCGGCCGCATGCAAGGCAAACGCCCTCCCCGCTGTGCTACCGCTCCAGTCCAGCTGTTTAATGGTAAGAAGAAATATCAATGAAATTATTGTGGCCTCCACAGGAGCGACTTGATGTATTGTCGGGGAAATGGAGACAGAGATGAAGGGGAGGAGGCAGTGGCAGGGGGTTGGGGTTGGAGTACTGAATGCCTGTAACAAACCATCACAAACTCTGTAAACTTCGGTGTTTAAATAAAGTAGGGGGAATGCAAATATTGTTTTTTATTCTAAGCAAAGGGGAAAGACATGCTTTTTAGTGTATTTAACGATCTAATACATAGGGGCCAGAAGGTAAGGGGGTAGGGCATTTGCCTCGCACGGGGCTGACCCGGGTTCGATCCCCAGCACCCCATACGGTCCCCTGAGCACTCAGTGGGGTGATTCCTGAGTGCAGAGCCAGGAATAACCCCTGAGAACCACCACATGTCACTCAAAAGAAATACAAAAACACAGGAAAGGGCTTTATATACACCGTCCTTGAACAAAATTAGCAGCATTTCATTACCTCACGTTTCTGTGACAGGAAAATGTTTCCCCTTGGGATATTTAGAGCAGGACACAAATGGCAGTCCTTTTCTTTAGGGCCACACCAGCAGAGCACAGGGCTTAGTCCTGCTCTGCACTCAGGGGTCGCTCCTATAGAAAATCACTATGGGATGCTAGGGATTGAATGCTGGTTGGCCGTGTGCAAAGCAAGAGCCCTACCCACTGTACTGACACTCCATAATAAATTGTTAAATTCAAAAAAATTTTTCAGTTTTAATTAGTTCAAACCTTCCTCCTCTGGGAAGCATTCCTTGATTTAACCCACACACTCTTGAATATTTTCAGGATTTTTCTACCATTTAATCCTTGAGAATTGCTATTGTTTTGGTTTGTTTTGTTTCGTGGGCCACCCCGGCGATGCTCAGGGGTTCCACCTGGCTGTGCACTTAGGAATTATTCCTGGTGGTGTTCATATGGGATGCCGGGAATCAAAATCAGGCCTGCGTGTGCCAGGCAAACACCCTCCTCATTATACTATTGGTCCAGCCCCAAACCCTTAAGTATTTTTACTATGTAAACAATATCTATAACCTCTGAACTACAAGATTAAAATAAAATTCAGAGGAAATTTAATCCAACAAAATTCCAGGAAGGTATGAATCTAGACTGACCATACATTCAAACACAAGTTTTATGAGTCTTTACCTTAATCGGTTCTATTTTATTTGCACTTTTGGAATCAGAGAGAATAAAAAGAAAGAGTAGGGTAGAAGAAACAGAATAGAAATCTGGACTAGAGGGGAAATAACATAGGAATTTGTGATACTTGCTTAACTTTGATAGATGCTTAAAATTTTTGTGATAAACAGTTAAAAATGCTCACGGGAGTGGGGGGAGGGCTGGAGCAGGTCAGTCGTTTGCCTTGCACATGCCCACCAGGGCTGTCTACCTCACATGGTCCCCTGAGCCCACCAGGAGTGAAGCCTGTGTCTCGTCGTTCAAGGCAGGCAAGAGCTAGTGCCTGCCGTACTCTCTCTCTGGCCTTCGGGATTGTGTTTTGTACTTCACCTAAAGCCCACCACATTAAATCCACGTCTCTAACCACTGGCCCTTGAGTGCTGGTGAGGGTCAGTTGGGGAATCAAACCCAGGTTGGCCGCATGCAAGGCTAGGGCCCTCTCTGCCCACTTGAACGGGCCTTTTCCCGTTGGTCATTGAAATTGGTCCTTGCCACACTCCAGGCTGGGCTTGCAGCACTCCACACAGTAACAGCGTCTGTGTTACCTTGCACCTTACACTCAGCAGGCCTGGTTCCAGCCCTGGCACTGCAGATGCTCTCCTGAGCCTCTCTAGTGGTCTCTGGGCTCGGGGGTCACTCCTGGCTGGGCTCAGGGGGGCTGGGGGTGGTGCTGAGGATGGAAGCTGGGTCAGCCGCATGCAACGCAAGTGCTCTGTCCTATCACTCTGGGCCTTGACCCCCGGTCTCTGGGCACCATCATAGGTGCTCCCTATTCTCCTGTCACAGTGATCATCGAGGTAAGTGTTGTGACCCGGTTTCACAGATGATCGAGTCTGGGGAGATCAGAACTTGCCTGGTGTGTTCGGACAGAGATAACAACAACACACACCGTTCTCATAAACCCGGTTAAAAAAATAACAGTTATCCCATTTCACCTTCACCTTTTGGAGGAAGTAGCTTATGTCTTGCATGTCATGAGAAAAATAAAAAAACCAAACGACGGTCCTTGAGCATAGCAGGGGCCAGCCTTCCTGGGCCTGGCGCGGTTCCTGCTCTCTGCTGCCCTCTCGTGGCCATTTGTTTTTTTTTTTTTTGGGTAGAACAGGGAAGGCGGATTTCAAAGGGTCAAATTAAGGGACGGTGTGAAAAATGGAGACAAGATCCCCGCTTTCAAAAAAGTACAATCGAAACAACATCTGCACATGTATGTTCATCGCAGCACTGTTTACAATAGCCAGAATCTGGAAAAAACCCGAATGCCCCAGAACCGATGACTGGTTGAGGAAACTTTGGTACATCTATACAATGGAATACTATGCAGCTGTTAGAAAAAAGGAGGTCAAGAATTTTGTAGTCAAGTGGATGGGCATGAAAAGTTTCATGCTGAGTGAAATGAGTCAGAAAGAGAGAGACAGACATAGAAAGATTGCACTCATCTATGGTATATAGAATAACAGTGGGAGACTAACACCCAAGAACTGTAGAAATAAGTACCAGGAGGTTGACTCCATGGCTTCGAGGCTGGCCTCACGTTCCGGGGAAAGGTCAACTCAGAGAAGCGATCACCAACTACACTGTAGTCGAAGGCCATGTGGGGGAAGGGAGTTGCGGGCTGAATGAGGGCTAGAGACTGAGCACAGCGGCCACTCAACACCTTTATTGCAAACCACAACAGCTAATTAGAGAGAGAAAACAGAAGGGAATGCCTTGCCACAGTGGCAGGGTGGGGTGGGGGGGAGATGGGATTGGGGAGGGTGGGAGGGACACTGGGTTTACGGGTGGTGGAGAATGGGCACTGGTGAAGGGATGGGTTCCAAACTTTGTATGAGGGAAGTATAAGCACAAAAGTGTATAAATCTGTAACTGTACCCTCACGGTGATTCTCTAATTAAAAATAAATAAATATAAAAAAAATCATAATCATATAAGGAATAAAAAAAAAAAAGAAAGAATGCTAAATCAACCTCCAAACAATATGTATTTGGTTTTAGGATTTGGGATATTGTTTGTGGAGGTTTTTTTTTTAATGATGTTTCAGGTTATTTTTCTTTATGTGTAAGTTCTCTGTTGTTTACAGAAAAATAAACTAAGAAAAGTACAGCAGTCAAAAAAAAAAAAAAAAAGATCCCCGCTTTCTTTATAAACCACTTTAATAAATGACACAACACACTCACAGTTGTTTATTTATGTATTAAAAATACAAATTAAAAAACAAATACAAGGTAAAGCTTGGTGGGGTTTTGTGTGTGTGTGTGTGTGTGTGTGTGTGTGTGTTTTTCCTTTGGCCACACCTGGCAATGATCAGGACTAATTCCTGGCTCTGCACTCAGAGATCACTACCGGCAGGGCTCCTGGGTTGGCTGGGTGTGGCAGGAGCCCACCCCACTGTTCCTACCTGCTTTATTATCTCTCTGGCCCAAAGCAAATTTTTATATTCATTAAAAAAGTGGACCCACCACTGTCACTGTCATCCCATTGCTCATCAATTTGCTAGAGCAGGCACAAGTAACGTCTCCATTGTGAGACTTGCTATGGAACTAGCACACATGATTAAGGGCACTGATAAAGAGTTTGTTGTTTTTTCTTAAATTCAGTAAAACTGGAAAAGATATACCCCTGATATATATATATATATATATATAATATATATATTTCTATCACTATGACTTTTTTTAAATTTTTTATTGAGTCACCATGTGGAAAGTTACAAAGTTTTCAGGTTTAAATCTCAGTTATACAATGCTCGAATACCCATCCCTTCACCAGTGCTCATATTCCACCACCAAGAATCCCAGTATAGCTCCACCCCGCCCCCTCACACCCCTAACCCCCCCACGCCCCTAACCCCCCCACCCTAAGCCCCCCCCCGCCTGTGTAACTAATAAATTTCACTTTACTTTCAAAAAAAAAAAAGTGGACCCACTCCTCACATGCACACAAGAAAATGAAAAGAAATTGGGATCATTGGTGGAGGAGAATGGGCACTGGTGGAGGGATGGGTAAATGATCACTGTACGACTGACATGCAAACACGAAAGTTCATAAGTTTGTAACTGTACCTCACAGTGATTCACTAATAAAAAAATTTTTTAAAAAAAGAAAATGGAAGAAAAGGAAGACAGGATGGAGGGAGAGTGTAGCTGGTTGGGTGCTGGCCTTGCACACAGCCAAACTGGGTTTGATCCCGGGCATCCCATATGGTCCCCAAGCACCACCAGGAGTGATTCCTAGGTGCAGAGCCAGGAGTAAACGCTGATCATCCCCGGATGTGGCTCAAAGAAAACATGAAAACGACCAGAACAGGGGCTGGAGCCCTAGAACAGCACATACCTTTCCTTGCATGAGGCTGACCTGGATTCAATGCCCTGCACCAAAAACCAAAATAAGGGCGAGAGAGACTGTACGATGAGGAGGGTGCTTGCCTGGCATGTGACCAACCGGGTTCAATCCCCGGCATCCCATACGGCCCCTCCTCTCCCCTCTCCACCCAGGGCCCACCAGGAGTGATTCCTGAGTGTCTGTGTACAGAGTGAGAAGTGAACCCACTACACTAGAAGGTGTGACCCAAAAACCAAACAGAAGAAACAAAACCCCACAAAAACCAGTCAACCAAACAAAAATACCCAAAACCAAAATAAAGAACAACAAACAAAAAAAGAGCAAAATAAGCCCAGAAAGGCCATCCCGGAGACAGGGCTTTTGCTTGACACAGTGGCCAATCTGGATTCGATCACAGGCTGGTGAGGCCCAGAAACACGCAAACTAACGAACCAAACAAACAAAAAGACCAAACCGGGAAAAAAATATCTGAGAGGCCCTGCTCCCAAGGTGAAATTAATAGGTGATCCTGATTACATTATTCTGAAAGAAGATATAAATTTGGGCATTGAATTCAACAGGATTTGAGATGCGTTCTGGATAGAACCCATAATCATGACACCTGTCCTAACACCTCCTCCTCCAGAGAGGATTCCTGGATTTCTCCATCAGCAGAGGCCCCCCCCTTTCCCTATGAACAAGCAGCTGTGACAGTTCTCTCCAGATGGCCCTGCTGTTTTGACTGGCCTGCTCCTCCTCCTCTGCCCGCTCCTTCCACACTAACTGCTAATTGAGTTGCATGCTTTCATTTCTTTCCTCCCAATGAAATCATCTCGAAATTTTGTACTAGACTGAGTCATAAGGTGAAACCTGGCCCTTAAGGGTGGAAGTTAGCACTCCAAATAGATTTCATATTACACGTTGAACTGTAAATGCAAGGGGGTATTTGTGGAGGTAGTTGGGAAACACATTTTGTCTATGAGCATGGGGGGTGTGGTGGAGAGCCACATCCAGCAGTGCTCAGGGTTCACTCCTGACTCAACAATCGGGTTTCACTCCTAATGGGCTCAGGGAACCATATGGGGTGCCAGGGATTGAACCCTGGTTCGGCACATGCGAGCAAACATCACACCTGTTGTATTACCTCTCCAGCCCTCCCACCCCACCACCTCTGTATTTTTAACTGTTTATCACAAAAAAAAATTTAAGCATCTATCTAAGTTAAGCAAATATCACAAATTCCTACGTCTTCCCCCTTCTAATCCAGATTTCTATTTTGTTTCCTCTACCCTACTCTCTTTTTATTCTCTCCGTTTCCAAAAGTGCAAATAAAATAGAACCAACTAAGGTAAAGACTCATAAAACTTGTGTTTGAAAGTATAGTCAGTCTAGATTCCTACCTTCCTGGAATTTTGTTGGATTAAATTTCCTCTGAATATTTTTTTCTTTTTGGGTCACACCCGGCGATGCTCAGGGGTTCCTCCTGGCTCTGCACTCAGGAATTATTCCTGGCGGTGCCCGGGGTACCATATGGGGGGGATACTGGGGATCAAACACAGGTGGACCACATGCAAGGCAAATGCCCTACTCGCTGTGCTATTGTCCGGCCCCTAAATTTTATTTTAATCTTGTAGTTCAGAGGTCATAGATAGTTATTGTTTATATAGTTAAAATACTTAAGGGTTTCGGGGCTGGAGTGATAGCACAGCAGGTAGGGCCTTGCACGCAGCCAACCCGGGTTCGGTTCCCAGCATCCCATAATGGTCCCCTGGTCCCCGGCTGGGGGTAATTCCTGAGTGCAGAGCCCGGAGTGACCCTGAGCATCTCTGGGTGTAACCCAAAAAGCAAAAACAAAAAAAGAAACACTTAAGGGTTTGGGGCTGGACCAATAGTACAGTGGGTAGGGTGTTAGCCTTGCACATGCAGACCTGATTCCGATTCCCGGCATCCCATATGAGCACCACCAGGAGTAGTTTCTGAGTGCAGAGCCAGGAGGAACCCCTCCTGGCATCACCAACTGTGAGATTCCCCCACCCAAAAAAAAGTACACACTTCACATTTTAGTATGTCCATTGCATAGCAGCAAATTTTTTGCATTTTTACAAACTTATACTGATTTACATTTGCCGCCAATGTAAATTGGGAAGCAGCAGCAGTGAGATTAGAGGTCTGAGTGGAATCTTCCAAAACAGCCACGCCTGTTGAGGAAGCAGAAACAGCCCACTTCAAGGCTGTGACAGTAACACTCGACTCTCTGCTGTGAATCTGTGTTGGTCATTGTTTCCCTGGTTCATACATATTTCCAAGAATGAAGAGACTGTTGTGAAGATGCTGTCAGTAAGACAGGGAAGTTTACTGGGGAGTAGAAGAGAAAGAAACCGATGGGACTGGAGCAATGGTGCAGCAGGGAGAGCACTTGCCTTGCATGCTGCCGGCCCAGGTTTGACCCCCTGAGCACCGGCAGCCCGTATGACCCCCTGAGCACCACAAGGAGTAACCCCTGAGCACAGAGCCCAGAGTAAGCCCTGAGCACGTGGGTTGTGACCCAAAGACCAAAAATAAACCTCTTTTCTTTTTAACTTTTTTGAGGGGTTACACCAGCGATGCTCAGGACTTATTCCTGGCTCTGCACTCAGCAGTTACTCCTGGTGGTGCCTTGGGGACCCTACAGGATGCTGGGGACTGAACCCGTCTGGATCATGCAAGACAAACGCCTCTCACTATACTATCGCTCCAGCCCTAGACCAAGATTTTTTTTTCTTTTTGGGTCACAGCCGGCATTTCACAGGGCTTACTCCTGGCTCTGCACTCAAGAATTACTCCTGGCGGTGCTCGGGGGACCATATGGGATGCTGGGAATCGAACCCCGGTCAGCCGCATGCAAGGCAAGCGCCCTACCCACTGTGCTATCACTCCAGCCCCAAGATAATTTTTTTAATAAAAGAAATAAAGTCCTAAAATTACGTTTGTATTTTTAAAAAGGGAAGTAGCACACGCAGTGGAGAACTGAGTCAGGGCCCTGCAGGAGGCTGCCGGCTCCTCCGCGCCCCTCCCTCCAGTGGGGTCGGGTTCAGGAGCTCAGCAATTACTCTGCCTGCAGGGGCCCCTGGGAGCCCCGCGTCCCCAGGAGTCCCCAAGGCCCGTGGCTGTCCTCACGGGTGGGAGCAACCTCAGGAAGTGACGGGACTTCCTTGGGGGTCTTGCTCGCTCATTAGGAGCCGCCGGCGTTAACGAGCCAGCAGGGACGCCGCCGAGAGCCTCAGAGCAGCTGAGGAGGAACCGGCGACTCGAAATCTCCTGGCAAGCTCCTGGCAAGCTCCTCGGCACCCTGGGGAGCCGCTAACACTGTTAATGAGAGGCCAGACCCTCAGTCTCCACCCTCAACTTTTCATATGCTCTGTCCGTACACTCACACACACACACACACACACATACACACACGCAAACACACCTACATGCAAACCACATACACATGCAAATACAAATGCACGCATACAAACACACATTTGCAAATACAAATAGAAACACATGCAAACACACAAATGCACATGCATGCACACAAACAAAAACATACACGAACACTTGCAAACACAAACACATAGTTACAAACCACACATGCATGCATATGCACACATACAAACACAAACACATATACACACATAATATGTACAGACACACATAAACATGCACAAATACAAACACACACTTGCAAACACAAATACAAACACATGCACACATACAAGCATACATACAACACACAAACACACATGAATATACACGCATACAAATATACACACACATGCACTCACACTGCCCTACAATTTCCAACAGTTGTTTCCATTTGTTTTTAATAAAGCACCGTGATTTGCAAAGATATTAATAGATGAGGGTTTTTTTTCAAAATTTTATTTGTGTTGAGTTTTTTTTCAATTTTGTCTTAAGGATCATAAAATAAGCAAAAATTTCAAAATTCTTTATTCCATGTACAGCCAATTAGAAGGAAAAGAATTAGGAGGAAATTTTTGAAGGGTTTAGACAAAAGGGTTGGGCAGAAGTCTGGGGAGAGGCAGCGAGAAACAGAGGTGGGAGGTGTCTCAGAACCACATTTTATGGGTAGCTGGAGGGGGGTCCCTACTGAATCCTCCCTGGACAAGACAGGAGAGGCCAAACTGACATTGGCAGAATGACTCAGGACCCAGGCATCCTCTGAACCCAAAAGGCAGCTTGCCACACTGCCTCCTACCCTCCTCGGGCTTACTGACGCAGTGTAGAGTTCCATGGCAGGGCACTGTGGAGTTTCAGACATGCACCACCCCAGCACGGCTCCCACTACCAGAATCACCAGCCTGCCACTTTGACAGGCACATTTTGAAGTTTGGTGGTGACAGTCTGGATCTGGCATTTTCGGGCTGTTGCCGGTGGGCTGGCTCTGGAGCTGGACCACTCCCCGGCATCAAGGGTCCATTTTTCTGTGCTCAAAAGCCTTTCACTTCTTTCCATCTTACTAGTGCTCTTTTATTATTTCATTTTATTTTTAGGGGCTGGAGCAATAGTATGCTGCCTTGCATGCAACCAACCCAGGTTCGATCCAAGGCATCCCATAGGGTTCCCCAAGTGCTGCCAGAAGTAATTCTTGAGTGCAAAGGCAGGAGGAATCCCTGAGCATCGCCAGGTGTTACTCAAAAAGCAAAAATAATAAAAATAAAAATAAAATCTCTGAGCTCATGAATCATTCTTGGCAGTGCTCAGGGGACCATGTGGGTTGCCAGGAATCAAACCTTGGTTGGCCTCATTCAAGGCAAGCACCCTACCTGATCACTCTATCACTCTAGCCCCTACATCTATAAATGATTTTATACAGTAATATGTCTTTCTCTTATTTAGAATAGTGATAACAGACCTTCCTTCTTTAAATATATATGTGTATATATTTAATATGTATATATTTAACATTTATATTTTAAAGCCTAGTTCTCCCTCTGGGAGAACCTGGCAAGCTACCGAGAGTTTCCTGCCCTTCTGGGAGATCCTGGCAAGTTCCCCGTGGCATATTCATATGCCAAAACCAGTAACAATGATGGGTATCATTCCCCTGACCCTGAAAGAGCCTCCAATGTGGCACAGTTGGGAAGGATGAGTAAAGAGAGGCTTCTAAAATCTCAGGGCTAGAACGAATGGAGACGTTACTGGGCCCGCTCGAGAAATTCGACGATCAACAGGATAATGATGATTATTTTAACTAAATCCGTATGAATGATAGTTCTATGGTTCACAATACTTTTCTTGGTGCTTTCCCGGGCATATAATTCCAACACCAACACACATCACCATTGATTTTCTATAGCATTAGTCTTGCGGGAAAGAATTTACAAGCTCCTTGGCCCAACCTCCCAGCTCTGGGAGCTGTGGGACCCAGACTGGAGAGGGGGATTACTCTTGGAAGGAAAAGAAAGGCAGGCCTAAGTCTGACCTAGACTTTGAAGGAATGCTGCTTCCCTCCCAGAAAAGAATTTCAGAAAGAGACAAATAGTGAAGTCAATTCGTTTTAACTTAGAGTGGAGAAGGAGAGAGAGAAAGAAAAAGGGCAGGGGAGAGAGGGGGGAAGAGAGAGGGGGGGAGAAAGAGAGAGAGAGATGCATTCAAGAGAGAACTTGATCTTCTCCAGCCAGCCACCCTACATTCCCCACCCCACCTACACACACACAGAGGGTAGTGGGGGCACACTGCTTGCCTTGCAGAATGATTGTATAGGTTTTCTCCAAAACTGCCCTGTGTGGGATTTTCACCTTAGATCTTAAAAGTACCTTAATATTATTGTTTTGGTGTTTTGTTTTGTTTTGTTTTTTAATTTTTAGTTTGCCTGGTTTTGTTTTGGCAATGTTTTTTTTTTTTGCTTTTTGGGTCACACCCAGCGATGCACAGGGGTTATTCCTGGCTTTGCACTCAGGAATTACTCCTGGTGGTGCTCAGGGGACCATATAGGATACTGGGAATTGAACCCAGGTCAGCCACATGCAAGGCAAACACCCTACCCACTGTGCTATCGCTCCAGACCCTTGTTTTTGTTTTGGGATCACACCCAGTGGTGCTCGGGATTTACTCCTGACTCTGTGCTCAGGAATCTCTCCTGGTGGGGCTTAGGTGATCACTTGGGATCGAACTGGGGTCAGCCCTGTGCAAAGAAGGTGCCCTCCCACTGTGCTATAGCTCAGGCCCCAACATTTGAAACATTTTAAATGGTCCATCTTCATGTCCTATCACAAGCTCCTGCTAGATCTTCTTCCCGGTAAAGGAACCAGCCTTCTCTGGACCTGGGCTGGCACCAGTTAGAGTCTTAGCAGGTCTCAGTTGCTGTGTCCACAAAGTGGGTCCAGCCATAATATGTTTTGCTACTTTAGAGTTGGAGAAATAGTCACTTCTTCAAACCCCAACTTGGTTTAATTACTTCCCAAGAAGTCATTGCCCGGGGTTTCTACGACTACTACCTACTTCATTTTGTTTCCATTTGGTGTGCAGATGGGGCCATACCCGGCAGTGCTCAAGAGTTATTTTTCATTCTGTGCTCCTGGTGATGCCCAGGGAGCCACATGAGGTGTGGGGGATGAATCTAGGATTGGGCCCATGTAAGGTGAGAACCTTAAGCTCTGTTTTATCTCTTCAGCCTACATATGGCTTCTTTGGTGCAGAGGTCACTTGAGGTCCTAGAAATTCAGAAAAATTTTGGGCGCTAGAGAGACAGTACATTCAGTAAGGTGATGGCCTTGAACTCAATCAACTGGGTTCTATACCCAGGTCCCCTGACCCCTGCCAGGAGTGCTCACTCCCCTCCCCCCTAAAAAAGAAAAAACTTTTACCACTCCTCAACTATAGCCAAGAATGAAACTTACCCCAGACTTGAACTTTTTACAATAACCTACCAAAGAAAACAATCTATTTGACAGAGCAAACATTTTTGGTCTTGTTTTTGTTTTGTTTTGTTTGGGAGGGTATGGTTAGGGATCACTCCTGGCAGGGATCAGGGGACCATACACAGTGCAAGGGACAGAACCAGGTCAGCGCATGCAAGGCAAGAGTCCTGCCTTCTGTACATTCTCTCCAGCCCATATTGTTCTTTTAGACATAAACAGTCCCACAGATTTCCAAGCCCAGATAATGTTCCCCTGAGGTGCTGGTAAAATGCAGCAAACCAGCGACAAACCAACAGGAGCCTAGTGCCACCGATAAAAGCTCACTTTCCATGGGTTGGATTCCCAGCATCCCATATGGTCCCCCGAGCACTCAGGAGTAATTCCTGAGTGCAAAGCCAGGAGTAACCCCTGTGCATCGCCGGGAGTGATCCAAAGAGAAAAAAAAGCCCACTTTCCCCCAACATCAGAAACTGCTGCTTCTTTGCAATGATAGCTGAGTCTTGCCTCTCCTTAGGATAAGGTAAGAGTATTGGGCGGTGGGGGAGATGCAGCTTCATCGTAGAGCACACACCGGCATGGTCCAATCCCCTGAGCCTGATACCAACAACAGCCTCCCGTTCCTCAGACCTTCCCCCAAAGCACCTAACTAAGGCCCAATTCTTTCTCTCCTTTCCAACTGACATACACCCCCACCGCTCCCAGCGGTGTGGCCAGAATATGTGGCCACCCCCAGCAGTCCTTCGTGGCTGCTCCCAACTTAGTGCTCAAGCATTGCTCCTGGCTATTCTCAGGAACCACGAATACTGGGAAGCAATCCTGCACCCCAACCTGCTTAGCTAACTCCCTGATGCTGTGATTTATAGTACAAAACCATATTCTTTATTTACCCTTATTCCTAGCACAGGGAACCCCAGCAAGGGGCTTTTTTCTAATTTATCTTTGCTTCTTTTGTTGTCTGATTGGTTTTCGTGGGGAGGGAGTTTGGGGCACACCAGCCATGCTGAAGGCTACTTCTGGCTCTGTACTCAGGGTCACTAGCAAGACAAGCACCTTCATCCAGCACTGTCTCTCCAGCCCTGGGAAGTTTTCCTGGTTCTGTGAAGGAAGTACTTTTTGGAAAGTCACTAAGTCACTCAGGTTGTGAAGGTCAGTTGTCAAGGGAAACCAAAGTAGACAAAGGGTATTCACTTCCAGACCTACCCGCACCCCCAGACCTCCCCGGATTTTCCCAGGGCTTGACCCAGTAATTCACCGCCGGCCTATGTACTGCAGCTCCAGAGCACTCGACTGCCCTGTTTGAGAGCGCCTCTGACCTGGAGCGCGGAGACTTGGGGAGAAAGGGGAGCAGCTGAGCGAGAGCAACGCGGGGCGCAGACGGTTCCCCCTTCCAGGTTCTGCTGCGTCTCTCCAGCTGTGACCCCTAATCTGTAAGACGCTTCTGTGGAGCCTGGACCGGGAGTCCAGCGAGGAGGGCTGCCTTGCACGCGGCCCACCTGGCTTTAACTTCCAGCATCCCATAGGGTCCCCCGAGCACTGTCAGGAGTAATTCCTAAGCGCAGAGCCAGGAGGAACCCCTGAGCATCGCCAGGTTTGACCCAAAAAGCACAAAAAAAAACCAATAACTGAAGAACCCTTCCTTAGAGCCATAGAGGGAAATTTCTGGAGAGAGCATATTG